>NW_025748202.1:2500-39027 GCF_021184085.1 Oncorhynchus gorbuscha | reverse complement strand
ATGTGACTTATTTATTTAACCAGGTAAATTGATTGAGAACACGTTCTCATTTAGAGCAACGACCTGGGGAATCGTTAGAGGGAAGAGGAGGAGGGGGATGAATGAGCCAATTAGAAGCTGGGGATGATTAGGTGACCGTGATGGTTTGAGGGCCAGATTGGGAATTTAGCCAGGACACTGGGGTTAACACCCCTACTCTTACGATAAGTGCCATGGGATCTTTAATGACCTCAGAGAGTCAGGACACCCGTTTAACGTCCCCCTCCACAGGGCAGTGTCCCCAATCACTGCCCTGGGTCATTGGGATATTTTTTTAGACCAGAGGAAAGAGTGCCTCCTACTGGCCCTCCAACACCACTTCCAGCAGCATCTGGTCTCCCATCCAGGGACCAACCCTGCTTAGCTTCAGAGCCAAGCCAGCAGTGGTATGCAGGGTGGTATGCTGCTGACCAGGACCAACCCTGCTTAGCTTCAGAGCCAAGCCAGCAGTGGTATGCAGGGTGGTATGCTGCTGGCAATACAGTGAGTGTATAGATTTTTAGTACGTGAGCCGTGTGGGAATCGAACCGACAACCCTTTTTTTGCATTGTTCTATACAACTAAAGTGTTCCATAAATGTGGTCTATGGGACTGTACCTTATCGTAGTACTTGATCTCATAGTCCAGTATGACGTTGGGCTGCTGTTCCACCTCCGTCCAGGAGAGGGCGATACTGTTGTCAGACGCCCAGTCCTTCCTCACCACGCCAACCAGAGAAGGACCTGCAGAGACACGTTCACAGGCCTGGGTCCAATACACTGTGTTAAAATAATCCCAAATACTCATCAGTGGTTTGGGACCAGGGGGAGAACGACGGCCGCCACTCAATTCAGAATACAGGATGCCCCCCCGGCCCCCCCCCCCCCAGTAAATGAGAAAATGTCAATCTTCGTGGTCAATTATTCATGTACAATCCTGGTACCAATCGTTTCTTCTATTCCACCAGATGTATGTCAAATCGCTCACAGAAGAAGTTATGGGGATTATATAGTTGGTACTGGCAGCCTGCAGTACCCCGGTTGGCCTTCAAGTCGAGCTAGTCAACGAGAGGGGGCAGCACTGAGCTAGTCTGCAACATCACTTCCTGGAGTAGATCAAACTGCGCATGTTAATGTCTACTTAATTCTCCCCCCATAAGACAACATCTTAGCAAGCTATAACTGACTTCCTGACCTTAGCCAGCTATAACTGACTTCCTGACCTTAGCCAGCTATAACTGACTTCCTGACCTTAGCCAGCTATAACTGACTTCCTGACCTTAGCCAGCTATAACTGACTTCCTGACCTTAGCCAGCTATAACTGACTTCCTGACCTTACCCAGCTATAACTGACTTCCTGACCTTACCCAGCTATAACTGACTTCCTGACCTTAGCCAGCTATAACTGACTTCCTGACCTTAGCCAGCTCTTCCTGACCTTAGCCAGCTATAACTGACTTCCTGACCTTAGCCAGCTATAACTGACTTCCTGACCTTAGCCAGCTATAACTGACTTCCTGACCTTACCCAGCTATAACTGACTTCCTGACCTTACCCAGCTATAACTGACTTCCTGACCTTAGCCAGCTATAACTGACTTCCTGACCTTAGCCAGCTCTTCCTGACCTTAGCCAGCTATAACTGACTTCCTGACCTTACCCAGCTATAACTGACTTCCTGACCTTACCCAGCTATAACTGACTTCCTGACCTTAGCCAGCTATAACTGACTTCCTGACCTTAGCCAGCTCTTCCTGACCTTAGCCAGCTATAACTGACTTCCTGACCTTACCCAGCTATAACTGACTTCCTGACCTTACCCAGCTATAACTGACTTCCTGACCTTAGCCAGCTATAACTGACTTCCTGACCTTAGCCAGCTATAACTGACTTCCTGACCTTAGCCAGCTATAACTGACTTCCTGACCTTAGCCAGCTCTTCCTGACCTTAGCCAGCTATAACTGACTTCCTGACCTTAGCCAGCTATAACTGACTTCCTGACCTTAGCCAGCTATAACTGACTTCCTGACCTTAGCCAGCTATAACTGACTTCCTGACCGTAGCCAGCTATAACTGACTTCCTGACCTTAGCCAGCTATAACTGACTTCCTGACCTTAGCCAGCTATAACTGACTTCCTGACCTTAGCCAGCTATAACTGACTTCCTGACCTTAGCCAGCTATAACTGACTTCCTGACCTTAGCCAGCTCTTCCTGACCTTAGCCAGCTCTTCCTGACCTTAGCCAGCTATAACTGACTTCCTGACCTTAGCCAGCTATAACTGACTTCCTGACCTTAGCCAGCTCTTCCTGACCTTAGCCAGCTATAACTGACTTCCTGACCTTAGCCAGCTATAACTGACTTCCTGACCTTAGCCAGCTATAACTGACTTCCTGACCTTGCTTGGCCATATTTAACCTGGCCTTAGCCAGCTATAACTGACTTCCTGACCTTAACTTCCAGCTCTTTGACAGCCAGCTCTTCCTGACTGCTTCAGCTCTTCCTGACCTTAGCCAGCTATAACTGACTTCTGACCTTAATAGCTATAACTGATTTCCTGATACTAGCCAGCCTGTGACTTCGACACCAGCCAACTATGAAACTGACTTACTGACCACAGCTACCGGCGACTTCCTGACCTTGGCCAGCTCTTCCTGACCTTAGCCAGCTATAACTGACTTCCTGACCTTACCCAGCTATAACTGACTTCTGACCTTAGCCAGCTATAACTGACTTCCTGACCTTAGCCAGCTCTTCCTGACCTTAGCCAGCTCTTCCTGACCTTAGCCAGCTATAACTGACTTCCTGACCTTACCCAGCTATAACTGACTTCCTGACCTTAGCCAGCTATAACTGACTTCCTGACCTTAGCCAGCTATAACTGACTTCCTGACCTTAGCCAGCTCTTCCTGACCTTAGCCAGCTATAACTGACTTCTGACCTTAGTCAGCTATAACTGACTTCCTGACCTTAGCCAGCTATAACTGACTTCCTGACCTTAGCCAGCTCTTCCTGACCTTAGCCAGCTCTTCCTGACCTTAGCCAGCTATAACTGACTTCCTGACCTTAGCCAGCTATAACTGACTTCCTGACCTTAGCCAGCTCTTCCTGACCTTAGCCAGCTATAACTGACTTCCTGACCTTAGCCAGCTATAACTGACTTCCTGACCTTAGCCAGCTATAACTGACTTCCTGACCTTAGCCAGCTATAACTGACTTCCTGACCTTAGCCAGCTCTTCCTGACCTTAGCCAGCTATAACTGACTTCCTGACCTTAGCCAGCTATAACTTTCCTGACCTTAGCCAGCTATAACTGACTTCCTGACCTTAGCCAGCTATAACTGACTTCCTGACCTTAGCCAGCTATAACTGACTTCCTGACCTTAGCCAGCTCTTCCTGACCTTAGCCAGCTCTTCCTGACCTTAGCCAGCTCTTCCTGACCTTAGCCAGCTATAACTGACTTCCTGACCTTAGCCAGCTATAACTGACTTCCTGACCTTAGCCAGCTATAACTGACTTCCTGACCTTAGCCAGCTATAACTGACTTCCTGACCTTAGCCAGCTCTTCCTGACCTTAGCCAGCTATAACTGACTTCCTGACCTTACCCAGCTATAACTGACTTCCTGACCTTAGCCAGCTCTTCCTGACCTTAGCCAGCTCTTCCTGACCTTAGCCAGCTCTTCTGACCTTAGCCAGCTATAACTGACTTCCTGACCTTACCCAGCTATAACTGACTTCCTGACCTTAGCCAGCTATAACTGACTTCCTGACCTTAGCCAGCTATAACTGACTTCCTGACCTTAGCCAGCTATAACTGACTTCCTGACCTTAGCCAGCTATAACTGACTTCCTGACCTTAGCCAGCTCTTCCTGACCTTAGCCAGCTATAACTGACTTCCTGACCTTACCCAGCTATAACTGACTTCCTGACCTTACCCAGCTATAACTGACTTCCTGACCGTAGCCAGCTATAACTGACTTCCTGACCTTAGCCAGCTATAACTGACTTCCTGACCTTAGCCAGCTATAACTGACTTCCTGACCTTAGCCAGCTATAACTGACTTCCTGACCTTAGCCAGCTATAACTGACTTCCTGACCTTAGCCAGCTATAACTGACTTCCTGACCTTAGCCAGCTATAACTGACTTCCTGACCTTAGCCAGCTATAACTGACTTCCTGACCTTAGCCAGCTATAACTGACTTCCTGACCTTAGCCAGCTATAACTGACTTCCTGACCTTAGCCAGATAAGGACCAATCTGGTCTTGTCAGTACTGTGTCTGGGGGGGTCAGCATGGTCCTGTCAGTACTGTGTCTGGGGGATCAGCGAGGAACTCCCTCTCAACTCTCCTCCCTCTCCTCTCCTCTCCTCTCCTCTCCTCTCCCCTCCTCCCCTCTCCTCTCTTCCCTCCCCTCCCCTCTCCTCCCCTCCTCTCCTCTCCTCCCCTCCTCTCCTCTCCTCCCCTCTCCTCCCCTCCCCTCCCTCTCCCTCCCTCCTCTCCTCTCCTCTCCTCTCCTCTCCTCTCCTCTCCTCTCCTCTCCTCTCCTCTCCTCTCCTCTCCTCTCCTCTCCTCTTCCTCTCCATCTGTGGTTTTATCCCCAACACATTAACGGAGATTTGTTTCCTTGCTCACGCTCATCATTTGCAAATTGCATATTAATGCCTCATTAGGCTTTTAATTATGCTACATTTATTCAGACATCATTCCTAATTCATTTATCGTCCCCTGTTTGCAGCGTTCCCAGTCTAGTCTTGACAAGTTGGATTGGACTCCTAGTTTAGATGTCTATCACACGTTGAAAATAACAATGGCAGAGTAAGTAGATTACATTGGAATGAAAAAGAAATTCATCAAGTTTATCAAAAAGTTGCATTTTCACCGGTGACAAGGCATTAAAGCAGGTAGTTCTCTACTGTAGGAAACTAGGAGATCATTATCAAGGCATTAAAGCAGGTAGTTCTCTACTGTAGGAAACTAGGAGATCATTAGGAAGACATTAAAGCAGGTAGTTCTCTACTGTAGGAAACTAGGAGATCATTATCAAGGCATTAAGCAGGTAGTTCTCTACTGTAGGAAACTATGAGATAATTATCAAGACATTAGTAGGTAGTTCTCTACTGTAGGAAACTAGGAGATCATTATCAAGACATTAGTAGGTAGTTCTCTACTGTAGGAAACTAGGAGATAATTATCAAGACATTAGTAGGTAGTTCTCTACTGTAGGAAACTAGGAGATCATTATCAAGGCATTAGTAGGTAGTTCTCTACTGTAGGAAACTAGGAGATAATTATCAAGACATTAGCAGGTAGTTCTCTACTGTAGGAAACTAGGAGATAATTATCAAGACATTAGTAGGTAGTTCTCTACTGTAGGAAACTAGGAGATCATTATCAAGGCATTAGTAGGTAGTTCTCTACTGTAGGAAACTAGGAGATCATTATCAAGGCATTAGTAGGTAGTTCTCTACTGTAGGAAACTAGGAGATAATTATCAAGACATTAGCAGGTAGTTCTCTACTGTAGGAAACTAGGAGATAATTATCAAGACATTAGTAGGTAGTTCTCTACTGTAGGAAACTAGGAGATCATTATCAAGGCATTAGTAGGTAGTTCTCTACTGTAGGAAACTAGGAGATCATTATCAAGGCATTAGTAGGTAGTTCTCTACTGTAGGAAACTAGGAGATAATTATCAAGACATTAGCAGGTAGTTCTCTACTGTAGGAAACTAGGAGATAATTATCAAGACATTAGTAGGTAGTTCTCTACTGTAGGAAACTAGGAGATAATTATCAAGACATTAGTAGGTAGTTCTCTACTGTAGGAAACTAGGAGATAATTATCAAGACATTAGCAGGTAGTTCTCTACTGTAGGAAACTAGGAGATCATTATCAAGGCATTAAGCAGGTAGTTCTCTACTGTAGGAAACTAGGAGATAATTATCAAGACATTAGCAGGTAGTTCTCTACTGTAGGAAACTAGAGATCATTATCAAGACATTAGTAGGTAGTTCTCTACTGTAGGAAACTAGGAGATCATTATCAAGACATTAGCAGGTAGTTCTCTACTGTAGGAAACTAGGAGATCATTATCAAGACATTAAGCAGGTAGTTCTCTACTGTAGGAAACTAGGAGATCATTATCAAGGCATTAGCAGGTAGTTCTCTACTGTAGGAAACTAGGAGATCATTATCAAGACATTAGTAGGTAGTTCTCTACTGTAGGAAACTAGGAGATCATTATCAAGGCATTAAAGCAGGTAGTTCTCTACTGTAGGAAACTAGGAGATCATTATCAAGGCATTAAAGCAGGTAGTTCTCTACTGTAGAAACTAGGAGATCATTATCAAGGCATTAGTAGGTAGTTCTCTACTGTAGGAAACTAGGAGATCATTATCAAGGCATTAGCAGGTAGTTCTCTACTGTAGGAAACTAGGAGATAATTATCAAGACATTAGTAGGTAGTTCTCTACTGTAGGAAACTAGGAGATCATTATCAAGACATTAGTAGGTAGTTCTCTACTGTAGGAAACTAGGAGATCATTAGGAAGATATTGTCTCATGGGAACATTGATGTTCTCCCCCCTCTCTCTTTCGTTCTTCTCTTATCTCTCTAAGACTTAGGTATATTTTAGCTGTTGCCTTGGCGACAGAGCGGTGATTGATTCTCAGAGTGTTAATGTGTAGAGAACAGCCAGCCAACAGGGTTAAACAGTGGGGATCATGGGTGGTGTGGGGTTCAACAGGGTTAAACAGGGTTAAACAGGGGGGATCATGGGTGGTGTGGGGTTCAACAGGGTTAAACAGTGGGGATCATGGGTGGTGTCTGGTTCAACAGGGTTAAACAGGGGCATCATGGGTGGTGTTTGGTTCAACAGGGTTAAACAGTGGGGATCGTGGGTGGTGTCTGGTTCAACAGGGTTAAACAGGGGGATCATGGGTGGTGTGGGGTTCAACAGGGTTAAACAGTGGGGATCATGGGTGGTGTCTGGTTCAACAGGGTTAAACAGGGGCATCATGGGTGGTGTCTGGTTCAACAGGGTTAAACAGGGTTAAACAGGGGCATCATGGGTGGTGTCTGGTTCAACAGGGTTAAACAGGGGGCATCATGGGTGGTGTCTGGTTCAACAGGGTTAAACAGGGTTAAACAGTGGGGATCATGGGTGGTGTCTGGTTCAACAGGGTTAAACAGGGGGGATCATGGGTGGTGTGGGGTTCAACAGGGTTAAACAGTGGGGATCATGGGTGGTGTCTGGTTCAACAGGGTTAAACAGTGGGGATCGTGGGTGGTGTGGGGTTCAACAGGGTTAAACAGGGGGGATCATGGGTGGTGTGGGGTTAAACAGGGTTAAACAGGGGGGATCATGGGTGGTGTCTGGTTCAACAGGGTTAAACAGTGGGGATCGTGGGTGGTGTCTGGTTCAACAGGGTTAAACAGGGGGGATCATGGGTGGTGTCTGGTTCAACAGGGTTAAACAGGGGGATCATGGGTGGTGTGGGGTTAAACAGGGTTAAACAGGGGGGGATCATGGGTGGTGTCTGGTTCAACAGGGTTAAACAGTGGGGATCGTGGGTGGTGTGGGGGTTCAACAGGGTTAAACAGTGGGGATCATGGGTGGTGCTCTAACACATAGCCTGGATTAGGTGTTGAAGTGGACCTGACTGGGTGTGCTTATGTAAGAGAGGAAGACAGAGAGAGAGAGAGAGAGAGAGAGAGAGAGAGAGAGAGAGAGAGAGAGAGAGAGAGAGAGAGAGAGAGAGAGAGAGAGAGAGAGAGAGAGAGAGAGACAGAGACAGCAGACAGAAAGACAGAGAGACAGAGAGAGAGAGAGAAAGTCTGTCTGTCTGTCTGTCTGTCTGACTGTGTGAGCTGCCACTGTGTTTAGTAATGAGGATCTTCTGAGGTTTAGCAGACAATGAGGAGGAGAGGCGGAGAGGAAGAGGAAGAGGGGAGGAGAAGAGGTGGAGAGGAAGAGGAGAGGGAGGAGGAGAGGAGGAGGAGAAGTAGAGGAGAGGAGAAGGAGAGGAGGAGGAGAAGAGGAGAGGAAGAGGGGAGAGAAGAAGAGAGGAAGAGGGGAGGAGAAGAGGAAGAGGGGAGGAGAGGAGGAGGAGGGGAGGAGAGGAGAAGGAGAGGAGGAGGAGGAGAGGAAGAGGGGGGAGAGGAAGAGAGGAAGAGGAAGAGAGGGGGAGAGGGGAGAGGAGGAGGGAGAAGAGAAGGAGAGGAGAAGGAGAGGAGGAGGAGAAGAGGGAGGAGAAGAGGAAGAGGGGAGGAGAGGAGGAGGAGGAGGAGTAGAGGAGAGGAGAATGAGAGGAGGAGGAGAAGAGGAGGGAGGGAGGAGAGGAGGAGGAGGAGAGGAGAAGAGAAGGAGAGGGAGGAGGAGGGAGGAGAGGAAGAGGGGAGGGAGAGGAAGAGAGGAAGAGGAAGAGGGGGAGAGGAGAGGGAGGAGAGGAGAAGAGAAGGAGAGGAGAAGGAGGAGAGGAAGAGGAAGAGGAAGAGGGGAGGAGAGAAGGAGAGGAGGAGGAGGAGAGGAAGAGGAAGAGGGGAGGAGAGGAAGAGAGGAAGAGAAAGAGGGAGGAGGAGAGGAGGAGGAGAGGAGAAGGAGAGGTGGAGGAGGAGAGGAGAAGGAGAGGTGGAGGAGGAGAGGAGAAGGAGAGGTGGAGGAGGAGAGGAGGAGAGGAGGAGGAAGAGAAGGAGAGGAGGAGGAGAGGAGGAGAGGGAGGAGGAAGAGAGAGGGGAGGAGGGCTGACAGCTCCATTTTGATGAGTCAATCCCAACCTCTGAATAAAGTGATGGGAACAGCAGAGCAAGCTGTTTCTCAGCCTCCCCGCAGGAGATAATATTTACATAAAAGATGTTACTTCCTTTCCCAGGGTGCACCTCCCTTGGTTAGCTTCCCTCTCCCTGCACGCCCTGGGAGCTAGTGACTGAACGTGTGTCCGACCGTGTGTGTGTGTGTGTGTGTGTGTGTGTGTGTGTGTGTGTGTGTGTGTGTGTGTGTGTGTGTGTGTGTGTGTGTGTGTGTGTGTGTGTGTGTGTGTGTGTGTGTGTGTGTGTGTGTGTGTGTGTGTGTGTGTGTGTGTGTGTGTGTGTAAAACCCATAATGAGAGCTCCACCAGGCAGCATAATATAACAAACACAGCACCTCTCAGAACCATTGTGCAGTTTCTGGTTATTATAAAGTGGAACCTATTGATGTCTGTCTGAAAACCCAGACAGTCATGTTCTGTAATACCAGGAAGAGAAATCACATGGACGTCCCCCCAAACTTGGTTCAGGAGACGCCAGGATTAGATCTCATTTAATAACGACGACAACACCTTGGTTCAGGAGACGCCAGGATTAGATCTCATTTAATAACTACAACAACACCTTGGTTCAGGAGATGCCAGGATTAGATCAACAGCTCATTTAATAACTACAACAACACCTTGGTTCAGGAGACGCCAGGATTAGATCTCATTTAATAACGACAACAACACCTTGGTTCAGGAGACGCCAGGATTAGATCAACAGCTCATTTAATAACTACAACAACACCTTGGTTCAGGAGACGCCATGATTAGATTTCATTACAACAATGTTAACCAGGGGTCTGGTCAGTAGTAACCAGTCTGGTCAGTAGTAACAGAGATGATAACCAGGGGTCTGGTCAGTACTCACCAGTCTGGTCAGTAGTAACAGTGATGTTAACCAGGGTCTGGTCAGTAGTAACAGAGATGTTAACCAGGGGTCTGGTCAGTAGTAACAGTGATGTTAACCAGGGGTCTGGTCAGTAGTAACAGAGATGCTAACCAGGGGTCTGGTCAGTACTCACCCGTCTGGTCAGTAGTAACAGAGATGTTAACCAGGGGTCTGGTCAGTAGTAACAGAGATGATAACCAGGGGTCTGGTCAGTAGTAACAGAGATGCTAACCAGGGGTCTGGTCAGTAGTAACAGAGATGTTAACCAGGGTCTGGTCAGTAGTAACAGAGATGTTAACAAGGGGTCTGGTCAGTAGTAACAGAGATGATAACCAGGGGTCTGGTCAGTAGTAACAGTGATGTTAACCAGGGGTCTGGTCAGTAGTAACAGAGATGTTAAACAGGGTCTGGTCAGTACTCACCAGTCTGGTCAGTAGTAACAGAGATGTTAACCAGGGGTCTGGTCAGTAGTAACAGTGATGTTAACCAGGGGTCTGGTCAGTAGTAACAGAGATGTTAACCAGGGGTCTGGTCAGTAGTAACAGAGATGTTAACCAGGGGTCTGGTCAGTAGTAACAGTGATGTTAACCAGGGGTCTGGTCAGTAGTAACAGAGATGTTAACCAGGGGTCTGGTCAGTACTCACCAGTCTGGTCAGTAGTAACAGAGATGTTAACCAGGGGTCTGGTCAGTACTCACCAGTCTGGTCAGTAGTAACAGAGATGATAACCAGGGGTCTGGTCAGTAGTAACAGAGATGTTAACAAGGGGTCTGGTCAGCAGTAACAGAGATGTTAACCAGGGGTCTGGTCAGTAGTAACAGAGATGTTAACCAGGGTCTGGTCAGTAGTAACAGTGATGTTAACCAGGGGTCTGGTCAGTAGTAACAGAGATGTTAACCAGGGGTCTGGTCAGTAGTAACAGAGATGTTAACCAGGGGTCTGGTCAGTAGCAACAGAGATGTTAACCAGGGGTCTGGTCAGTACTCACCAGTCTGGTCAGTAGTAACAGAGATGTTAACCAGGGGTCTGGTCAGTAGTAACAGAGATGTTAACCAGGGGTCTGGTCAGTAGTCACCAGTCTGGTCAGTAGTAACAGTGATGTTAACCAGGGGTCTGGTCAGTAGTCACCAGTCTGGTCAGTAGTAACAGAGATGTTAACCAGGGGTCTGGTCAGTAGTAACAGTGATGTTAACCAGGGGTCTGGTCAGTACTCACCAGTCTGGTCAGCAGTAACAGAGATGTTAACCAGGGGTCTGGTCAGCAGTAACAGAGATGTTAACCAGGGGTCTGGTCAGTAGTAACAGAGATGTTAACCAGGGGTCTGGTCAGTAGTAACAGTGATGTTAACCAGGGGTCTGGTCAGTAGTAACAGAGATGATAACCAGGGTCTGGTCAGTAGTCACCAGTCTGGTCAGTAGTAACAGTGATGTTAACCAGGGGTCTGGTCAGTAGTCACCAGTCTGGTCAGTAGTAACAGAGATGTTAACCAGGGGTCTGGTCAGTAGTAACAGTGATGTTAACCAGGGGTCTGGTCAGTACTCACCAGTCTGGTCAGCAGTAACAGAGATGTTAACCAGGGGTCTGGTCAGCAGTAACAGAGATGTTAACCAGGGGTCTGGTCAGTAGTAACAGAGATGTTAACCAGGGGTCTGGTCAGTAGTAACAGTGATGTTAACCAGGGTCTGGTCAGTAGTAACAGAGATGATAACCAGGGGTCTGGTCAGTACTCACCAGTCTGGTCAGTAGTAACAGAGATGTTAACCGGGGGTCTGGTCAGTAGTAACAGAGATGATAACCAGGGGTCTGGTCAGTAGTAACAGAGATGTTAACCAGGGGTCTGGTCAGTAGTAACAGAGATGTTAACCAGGGGTCTGGTCAGCAGTAACAGAGATGTTAACCAGGGGTCTGGTCAGTAGTAACAGAGATGTTAACCAGGGGTCTGGTCAGTAGTAACAGTGATGTTAACCAGGGTCTGGTCAGTAGTAACAGTGATGTTAACCAGGGGTCTGGTCAGTACTCACCAGTCTGGTCAGTAGTAACAGTGATGTTAACCAGGGGTCTGGTCAGTAGTAACCAGTCTGGTCAGTAGTAACAGAGATGTTAACCAGGGGTCTGGTCAGTAGTAACAGAGATGTTAACCAGGGGTCTGGTCAGTAGTAACAGAGATGTTAACCAGGGGTCTGGTCAGTAGTAACAGAGATGTTAACCAGGGGTCTGGTCAGTACTCACCAGTCTGGTCAGTAGTAACAGTGATGTTAACCAGGGGTCTGGTCAGTAGTAACAGTGATGATAACCAGGTTTCTGGTCAGTAGTAACAGAGATGATAACCAGGGGTCTGGTCAGTACTCACCAGTCTGGTCAGTAGTAACAGTGATGTTAACCAGGGGTCTGGTCAGTACTCACCAGTCTGGTCAGTAGTAACAGTGATGTTTGCCAGGGGCCTGGTGTTTCCTCCCAGTCCAGACACTCCATTGACCGTCTCTACGTGGAAGGTGTAGTTGGCGTGTGTGGCAAAGTCCAGAATAGCCACCGAGGTCCCGGTGAGGCCCAGGAGGCGTGGTACGAAGCGCAGGTCGGTCTCACACGGCTCACAGTCCTCCTCGCCACCGGAGGCGCCACTGCCACAGCGCTGGCACATGATGTTATAAGTCAGGTCCTTCCTGCCACCGCTGTCGCTAGGTGGAGACCAGGTGAGGAACAGAGCCGTCTCGTTCATGAGAGAGACCAGGTTCCTGGGGGCCGATGGAGCGCCTGGAGAGAGAGGGAGAGAGAGACCAGGTGAGGAACAGAGCCGTCTCGTTCATGAGAGAGACCAGGTTCCTGGGGGCCGATGGAGCGCCTGGAGAGAGAGGGAGGAGGGGAGGGAGAAAGTGAGAGAGAGAGAGAGAGAGAGGGGAGAGAGAGGGAGTGAGAGACCAGGTGAGGAACAGAGCCTTCTCATTAATGAGAGAGATCAGGTTCCTGGGGGCCGATGGAGCGCCCGGAGAGAGAGGGGAGTGAGAGACCAGGTGAGGAACAGAGCCTTCTCGTTAATGAGAGAGACCAGGTTCCTGGGGGCCGATGGAGCACGAGAAAAGAGAGAAAAGGGGAGGGAGTGAGGTTTCTCCCTTGATAACAAGACCTTGCCCACTGCCTTAGTTAAAGCCTCCCTGTTCTCCTCCCTTGACCCCACTGCCTTAATTAAAGCCTCCCTGTTCTCCTCCCTTGACCCCACTGCCTTAGTTAAAGCCTCCCTGTTCTCCTCCCTTGACCCCACTGCTTTAGTTAAAGCCTCCCTGTTCTCCTCCCTTGACCCCACTGCCTTAGTTAAAGCCTCCCTGTTCTCCTCCCTTGACCCCACTGCCTTAGTTAAAGCCTCCCTGTTCTCCTCCCTTGACCCCACTGCCTTAGTTAAAGCCTCCCTGTTCTCCTCCCTTGACCCCACTGCCTTAGTTAAAGCCTCCCTGTTCTCCTCCCTTGACCCAATGCCCACTGCCTTAGTTAAAGCCTCCCTGTTCTCTGTCCTTAACCCAATGCCCACTGCCTTAGTTAAAGCCTCCCTGTTCTCTGTCCTTGACCCAATGCCCACTGCCTTAGTTAAAGCCTCCCTGTTCTCCTCCCTTGACCCCACTGCCTTAGTTAAAGCCTCCCTGTTCTCCTCCCTTGACCCCACTGCCTTAGTTAAAGCCTCCCTGTTCTCCTCCCTTGACCCAATGCCCACTGCCTTAGTTAAAGCCTCCCTGTTCTCCTCCCTTGACCCCAGGCCCACTGCCTTAGTTAAAGCCTCCCTGTTCTCCTCCCTTGACCCCATGCCCACTGCCTTAGTTAAAGCCTCCCTGTTCTCTGTCCTTGACCCCATGCCCACTGCCTTAGTTAAAGCCTCCCTGTTCTCCTCCCTTGACCCCATGCCCACTGCCTTAGTTAACACCTCCCTGTTCTCCTCCCTTGACCCCATGCCCACTGGCAGTAACTCCCATACTGAAGAAAGAGGGCCTGAGATCCTCACCAACTACAGGACTTCCTCAAACCTCCCCTTCCTCACCAACTACAGGACTACCTCAAACCTCCCCTTCCTCACCAACTACAGGACTAACTCAAACCTCCCCTTCCTCACCAACTACAGGACTACCTCAAACCTCCCCTTCCTCAGCAACTACAGGACTACCACAAACCTCCCTTCCTCACCAACTACAGGACAACCTCAAACCTCCCTTCCTCACCAACTACAGGACAACCTCAAACCTCCCCTTCCTCACCAACTACAGGACTACCTCATATCTTCCTTCCTCACCAACTACAGGGCTACCTCAAACCTCCCCAACTACAGGACAACCTCAAATCTTCCCTTCCTCACCAACTACAGGACAACCTCAAACCTCCCTTCCTCACCAACTACAGGACAACCTCAAATCTTCCCTTCCTCACCAACTACAGGACAACCTCAAACCTCCCATTCCTCACCAACTACAGGACTACCTCAAACCTCCCCAACTACAGGACAACCTCAAATCTTCCCTTCCTCACCAACTACAGGACAACCTCAAACCTCCCTTCCTCACCAACTACAGGACAACCTCAAATCTTCCCTTCCTCACCAACTACAGGACTACCTCAAACCTCCCATTCCTCACCAACTACAGGACTACCTCAAACCTCCCCAACTACAGGACTACCTGAAACCTCCCCTTCCTCACCAACTACAGGACTTCCTCAAGCCTCCCCTTCCTCACCAACTACAGGACTACCTCAAACCTCCCCTTCCTCACCAACTACAGGACTACCTCAAACCTCCCCTTCCTCACCAACTACAGGACTACCTCAAACCTCCCTTCCTCCCCAACTACAGGACAACCTCAAACCTCCCTTCCTCACCAACTACAGGACAACCTCAAACCTCCCTTCCTCACCAACTACAGGACAACCTCAAACCTCCCCAACTACAGGACTACCTCAAACCTCCTTCCTCACCAACCACAGACCCTGTATCCACAACAGTGTCCCTGGTTAGTCTGTCATCATGTTTAGTGTTCTCCTGGTTAGTCTGTCATCATGTTTAGTGTTCTCCCTGTTAGTCTGTCATCATGTTTAGTCTGTCATCATGTTTAGTGTTCTCCCTGTTAGTCTGTCATCATGTTTAGTGTTCTCCCTGTTTAGTCTGTCATCATGTTTAGTCTGTCATCATGTTTAGTGTTCTCCCTGGTTAGTCTGTCATCATGTTTAGTCTGTCATCATGTTTAGTGTTCTCCCTGTTAGTCTGTCATCATGTTTAGTGTTCTCCCTGGTTAGTCTGTCATCATGTTTAGTGTTCTCCCTGGTTAGTCTGTCATCATGTTTAGTCTGTCATCATGTTTAGTGTTCTCCCTGGTTAGTCTGTCATCATGTTTAGTGTTCTCCCTGGTTAGTCTGTCATCATGTTTAGTGTTCTCCCTGGTTAGTCTGTCATCATGTTTAGTGTTCTCCCTGTTAGTCTGTCATCATGTTTAGTCTCATCATGTTTAGTGTTCTCCCTGGTTAGTCTGTCATCATGTTTAGTGTTCTCCCTGGTTAGTCTGTCATCATGTTTAGTGTTCTCCCTGGTTAGTCTGTCATCATGTTTAGTCTGTCATCATGTTTAGTCTGTCATCATGTTTAGTGTTCTCCCTGGTTAGTCTGTCATCATGTTTAGTGTTCTCCCTGGTTAGTCTGTCATCATGTTTAGTCTGTCATCATGTTTAGTGTTCTCCCTGGTTAGTCTGTCATCATGTTTAGTGTTCTCCCTGGTTAGTCTGTCATCATGTTTAGTGTTCTCCCTGGTTAGTCTGTCATCATGTTTAGTGTTCTCCCTGGTTAGTCTGACATCATGTTTAGTGTTCTCCCTGGTTAGTCTGTCATCATGTTTAGTGTTCTCCCTGTTAGTCTGTCATCATGTTTAGTGTTCTCCCTGTTAGTCTGTCATCATGTTTAGTCTGTCTGTCATCATGTTTAGTGTTCTCCTGGTTAGTCTGTCATCATGTTTAGTGTTCTCCCTGGTTAGTCTGTCATCATGTTTAGTCTGTCATCTGTCATCATGTTTAGTGTTCTCCCTGGTTAGTCTGTCATCATGTTTAGTGTTCTCCCTGGTTAGTCTGTCATCATGTTTAGTGTTCTCCTGGTTAGTCTGTCATCATGTTTAGTGTTCTCCCTGTTTAGTCTGTCATCATGTTTATGTTCTCCCTGGTTAGTCTGTCATCATGTTTAGTGTTCTCCCTGTTTAGTCTGTCATCATGTTTAGTGTTCTCCCTGGTTAGTCTGTCATCATGTTTAGTGTTCTCCCTGTTAGTCTGTCATCATGTTTAGTGTTCTCCCTGTTTCTGTCTGTTTAGTCTGTCATCATGTTTAGTGTTCTCCCTGGTTAGTCTGTCATCATGTTTAGTGTTCTCCCTGTTAGTCTGTCATCATGTTTAGTCTGTCATCATGTTTAGTGTTCTCCCTGGTTAGTCTGTCATCATGTTTAGTGTTCTCCCTGTTTAGTCTGTCATCATGTTTAGTCTCCCTGTCTGACATCATGTTTAGTGTTCATCTTGTTTAGTCTGTCATCATGTTTAGTCTGTCATCTTTTAGTTTCTCCCTGTTTAGTCTGTCATCATGTTTAGTCTGTCATCATGTTTAGTGTTCTCCCTGGTTAGTCTGTCATCATGTTTAGTGTTCTCCTGGTTAGTCTGTCATCATGTTTAGTGTTCTCCCTGGTTAGTCTGTCATCATGTTTAGTGTTCTCCCTGTTTAGTCTGTCATCATGTTTAGTCTGTCATCATGTTTAGTGTTCTCCCTGGTTAGTCTGTCATCATGTTTGTGTTCTCCCTGTTTAGTCTGTCATCATGTTTAGTCTGTCATCATGTTTAGTCTGTCATCATGTTTAGTCTGTCATCATGTTTAGTGTTCTCTTGTTTAGTCTGTCATCATGTTTGTCATCATCTTGTTTAGTGTTCTCCCTGGTTAGTCTGTCATCATGTTTAGTGTTCTCCCTGTTAGTCTGTCATCATGTTTAGTGTTCTCCTGGTTAGTCTGTCATCATGTTTAGTGTTCTCCCTGGTTAGTCTGTCATCATGTTTAGTGTTCTCCCTGGTTAGTCTGTCATCATGTTTAGTGTTCTCCCTGGTTAGTCTGTCATCATGTTTAGTCTGTCATCATGTTTAGTCTTCTCATGTTTAGTCTGTCATCATGTTTAGTGTTCTCCCTGGTTAGTCTGTCATCATGTTTAGTGTTCTCCTGGTTAGTCTGTCATCATGTTTAGTGTTCTCCCTGTTAGTCTGTCATCATGTTTAGTGTTCTCCCTGGTTAGTCTGTCATCATGTTTAGTCTGTCATCATGTTTAGTGTTCTCCCTGGTTAGTCTGTCATCATGTTTAGTGTTCTCCCTGGTTAGTCTGTCATCATGTTTAGTCTGTCATCATGTTTAGTGTTCTCCCTGTTTAGTCTGTCATCATGTTTAGTGTTCTCCCTGGTTAGTCTGTCATCATGTTTAGTCTTCATCATGTTTAGTGTTCTCATGTTTAGTCTGTCATCATGTTTAGTGTTCTCCCTGGTTAGTCTGTCATCATGTTTAGTCTGTCATCATGTTTAGTGTTCTCCCTGGTTAGTCTGTCATCATGTTTAGTCTGTCATCATGTTAGTGTTCTGTCATCATGTTTAGTCTGTCTCCCTGTTAGTCTGTCATCATGTTTAGTGTTCTCCCTGGTTAGTCTGTCATCATGTTTAGTGTTCTCCCTGTTAGTCTGTCATCATGTTTAGTCTGTCATCATGTTTAGTGTTCTCCTGGTTAGTCTGTCATCATGTTTAGTGTTCTCCTGTTAGTCTGTCAGTTTAGTCTGTCATCATGTTTAGTGTTCTCCCTGTTAGTCTGTCATCATGTTTAGTCTGTCATCATGTTTAGTGTTCTCCTGGTTAGTCTGTCATCATGTTTAGTGTTCTCCCTGGTTAGTCTGTCATCATGTTTAGTGTTCTCCCTGGTTAGTCTGTCATCATGTTTAGTGTTCTCCTGGTCAGTCATCATGTTTAGTGTTCTCCCTGGTTAGTCTGTCATCATGTTTAGTCTGTCATCATGTTTAGTGTCCTCCCTGGTTAGTCTGTCATCATGTTTAGTGTTCTCCCTGGTTAGTCTGTCATCATGTTTAGTGTCCTCCCTGGTTAGTCTGTCATCATGTTTAGTCTGTCATCATGTTTAGTGTTCTCCCTGGTTAGTCTGTCATCATGTTTAGTCTGTCATCATGTTTAGTGTTCTCCCTATTTAGTCTGTCATCATGTTTAGTGTTCTCCTGGTTAGTCTGTCATCATGTTTAGTCTGTCATCATGTTTAGTGTTCTCCCTGGTTAGTCTGTCATCATGTTTAGTGTTCTCCCTGGTTAGTCTGTCATCATGTTTAGTGTTCTCCCTATTTAGTCTGTCATCATGTTTAGTGTTCTCCCTGGTTAGTCTGTCATCATGTTTAGTCTGTCATCATGTTTAGTGTTCTCCCTGGTTAGTCTGTCATCATGTTTAGTGTTCTCCCTGGTTAGTCTGTCATCATGTTTAGTGTTCTCCCTATTTAGTCTGTCATCATGTTTAGTGTTCTCCCTGGTTAGTCTGTCATCATGTTTAGTGTTCTCCCTGGTTAGTCTGTCATCATGTTTAGTCTGTCATCATGTTTAGTGTTCTCCCTGGTTAGTCTGTCATCATGTTTAGTGTTCTCCCTGGTTAGTCTGTCATCATGTTTAGTGTTCTCCCTATTTAGTCTGTCATCATGTTTAGTGTTCTCCCTGGTTAGTCTGTCATCATGTTTAGTGTTCTCCCTGGTTAGTCTGTCATCATGTTTAGTGTTCTCCCTGGTTAGTCTGACATCATGTTTAGTGTTCTCCCTGGTTAGTCTGTCATCATGTTTAGTGTTCTCCCTGGTTAGTCTGTCATCATGTTTAGTGTTCTCCCTGTTTAGTCTGTCATCATGTTTAGTCTGTCATCATGTTTAGTGTTCTCCCTGGTTAGTCTGTCATCATGTTTAGTGTTCTCCTGGTTAGTCTGTCATCATGTTTAGTGTCCTCCCTGGTTAGTCTGTCATCATGTTTAGTCTGTCATCATGTTTAGTGTTCTCCCTGTTAGTCTGTCATCATGTTTAGTCTGTCATCATGTTTAGTGTCCTCCCTGGTTAGTCTGTCATCATGTTTAGTGTTCTCCCTGGTTAGTCTGTCATCATGTTTAGTGTTCTCCCTGGTTAGTCTGTCATCATGTTTAGTGTTCTCCCTGTTAGTCTGTCATCATGTTTAGTCTGTCATCATGTTTAGTGTTCTCCTGGTTAGTCTGTCATCATGTTTAGTCTGTCATCATGTTTAGTGTTCTCCTGGTTAGTCTGTCATCATGTTTAGTGTTCTCCCTGGTTAGTCTGTCATCATGTTTAGTGTTCTCCCTGGTTAGTCTGTCATCATGTTTAGTGTTCTCCCTGGTTAGTCTGTCATCATGTTTAGTGTTCTCCTGGTTAGTCTGTCATCATGTTTAGTGTTCTCCCTGTTAGTCTGTCATCATGTTTAGTGTTCTCCCTGGTTAGTCTGTCATCATGTTTAGTGTTCTCCCTGGTTAGTCTGTCATCATGTTTAGTGTTCTCCTGGTTAGTCTGTCATCATGTTTAGTGTTCTCCTGGTTAGTCTGTCATCATGTTTAGTGTTCTCCTGGTTAGTCTGTCATCATGTTTAGTGTTCTCCCTATTTAGTCTGTCATCATGTTTAGTGTTCTCCCTGGTTAGTCTGTCATCATGTTTAGTGTTCTCCCTGGTTAGTCTGTCATCATGTTTAGTGTTCTCCTGGTTAGTCTGTCATCATGTTTAGTCTGTCATCATGTTTAGTGTTCTCCCTGGTTAGTCTGTCATCATGTTTAGTGTTCTCCCTGGTTAGTCTGTCATCATGTTTAGTGTCCTCCCTGGTTAGTCTGTCATCATGTTTAGTCTGTCATCATGTTTAGTGTTCTCCCTGGTTAGTCTGTCATCATGTTTAGTCTGTCATCATGTTTAGTCTGTCATCATGTTTAGTGTTCTCCCTGGTTAGTCTGTCATCATGTTTAGTCTGTCATCATGTTTAGTGTTCTCCCTGGTTAGTCTGTCATCATGTTTAGTGTTCTCCCTGGTTAGTCTGTCATCATGTTTAGTGTTCTCCCTGGTTAGTCTGTCATCATGTTTAGTGTTCTCCCTGGTTAGTCTGTCATCATGTTTAGTGTTCTCCCTGGTTAGTCTGTCATCATGTTTAGTGTTCTCCCTGGTTAGTCTGTCATCATGTTTAGTGTTTTCCCTGGTTAGTCTGTCATCATGTTTAGTCTGTCATCATGTTTAGTGTTCTCCCTGGTTAGTCTGTCATCATGTTTAGTGTTCTCCCTGTTAGTCTGTCATCATGTTTAGTCTGTCATCATGTTTAGTGTTCTCCCTATTTAGTCTGTCATCATGTTTGGTGTTCTCCCTGGTTAGTCTGTCATCATGTTTAGTCTGTCATCATGTTTAGTGTTCTCCCTGGTTAGTCTGTCATCATGTTTGGTGTTCTCCCTGGTTAGTCTGTCATCATGTTTAGTCTGTCATCATGTTTAGTGTTCTCCCTGGTTAGTCTGTCATCATGTTTAGTGTTCTCCCTGGTTAGTCTGTCATCATGTTTAGTCTGTCATCATGTTTAGTGTTCTCCCTGGTTAGTCTGTCATCATGTTTAGTGTTCTCCCTGGTTAGTCTGTCATCATGTTTAGTGTTCTCCCTGGTTAGTCTGTCATCATGTTTAGTCTGTCATCATGTTTAGTGTTCTCCCTGGTTAGTCTGTCATCATGTTTAGTCTGTCATCATGTTTAGTGTCCTCCCTGGTTAGTCTGTCATCATGTTTAGTGTCCTCCCTGGTTAGTCTGTCATCATGTTTAGTGTTCTCCCTGGTTAGTCTGTCATCATGTTTAGTGTTCTCCCTGGTTAGTCTGTCATCATGTTTAGTCTGTCATCATGTTTAGTGTCCTCCCTGGTTAGTCTGTCATCATGTTTAGTGTTCTCCCTATTTAGTCTGTCATCATGTTTAGTCTGTCATCATGTTTAGTCTGTCATCATGTTTAGTGTTCTCCCTGGTTAGTCTGTCATCATGTTTAGTGTTCTCCCTGGTTAGTTTGTCATCATGTTTAGTCTGTCATCATGTTTAGTGTTCTCCCTGGTTAGTCTGTCATCATGTTTAGTGTTCTCCCTGGTTAGTCTGTCATCATGTTTAGTGTTCTCCCTGGTTAGTCTGTCATCATGTTTAGTCTGTCATCATGTTTAGTGTTCTCCCTGGTTAGTCTGTCATCATGTTTGGTGTTCTCCCTGGTTAGTCTGTCATCATGTTTAGTGTTCTCCCTGGTTAGTCTGTCATCATGTTTAGTCTGTCATCATGTTTAGTGTTCTCCCTGGTTAGTCTGTCATCATGTTTAGTGTTCTCCCTGGTTAGTCTGTCATCATGTTTAGTGTTCTCCCTGGTTAGTCTGTCATCATGTTTAGTCTGTCATCATGTTTAGTGTTCTCCCTGGTTAGTCTGTCATCATGTTTAGTGTTCTCCCTGGTTAGTTTGTCATCATGTTTAGTCTGTCATCATGTTTAGTGTTCTCCCTGGTTAGTCTATCATCATGTTTAGTGTTCTCCCTGGTTAGTCTGTCATCATGTTTAGTGTTCTCCCTGGTTAGTCTGTCATCATGTTTAGTCTGTCATCATGTTTAGTGTTCTCCCTGGTTAGTCTGTCATCATGTTTGGTGTTCTCCCTGGTTAGTCTGTCATCATGTTTAGTGTTCTCCCTGGTTAGTCTGTCATCATGTTTAGTCTGTCATCATGTTTAGTGTTCTCCCTGGTTAGTCTGTCATCATGTTTAGTGTTCTCCCTGGTTAGTCTGTCATCATGTTTAGTCTGTCATCATGTTTAGTGTTCTCCCTGGTTAGTCTGTCATCATGTTTAGTGTTCTCCTGGTTAGTCTGTCATCATGTTTAGTGTTCTCCTGGTTAGTCTGTCATCATGTTTAGTCTGTCATCATGTTTAGTGTTCTCCCTGGTTAGTCTGTCATCATGTTTAGTGTTCTCCCTGGTTAGTCTGTCATCATGTTTAGTCTGTCATCATGTTTAGTCTGTCATCATGTTTAGTGTTCTCCCTGGTTAGTCTGTCATCATGTTTAGTCTGTCATCATGTTTAGTGTTCTCCCTGGTTAGTCTGTCATCATGTTTAGTGTTCTCCCTGGTTAGTCTGTCATCATGTTTAGTGTTCTCCCTGGTTAGTCTGTCATCATGTTTAGTCTGTCATCATGTTTAGTGTTCTCCCTGGTTAGTCTGTCATCATGTTTAGTGTTCTCCCTGGTTAGTCTGTCATCATGTTTAGTCTGTCATCATGTTTAGTCTGTCATCATGTTTAGTGTTCTCCCTATTTAGTCTGTCATCATGTCCCCTTCCTCACCAACTACAGGACTTCCTCAAACCTCCCCTTCCTCACCAACTACAGGACTACCTCAAACCTCCCCTTCCTCACCAACTACAGGACTACCTCAAACCTCCCCTTCCTCACCAACTACAGGACAACCTCAAACCTCCCCTTCCTCACCAACTACAGGACAACCTCAAACCTCCCCTTCCTCACCAACTACAGGACAACCTCAAACCTCCCCTTCCTCACCAACTACAGGACAACCTCAAACCTCCCCTTCCTCACCAACTACAGGACAACCTCAAACCTCCCCAACTACAGGACTACCTCAAACTTCCCCTTCCTCACCAACTACAGGACAACCTCAAACCTCCCCTTCCTCACCAACTACAGGACAACCTCAAACTTCCCCAACTACAGGACTACCTCAAACCTCCCCTTCCTCACCAACTACAGGACTACCTCAAACCTCCCATTCCTCACCAACTACAGGACTACCTCAAACCTCCCCAACTACAGGACTACCTGAAACCTCCCCTTCCTCACCAACTACAGGACTTCCTCAAACCTCCCCTTCCTCACCAACTACAGGACTACCTCAAACCTCCCCTTCCTCACCAACTACAGGACTACCTCAAACCTCCCCTTCCTCACCAACTACAGGACTACCTCAAACCTCCCCTTCCTCCCCAACTACAGGACAACCTCAAACCTCCCCTTCCTCACCAACCACAGACCCTTTATCCACAACAGTGTCCCTGGTTAGTCTGTCATCATGTTTAGTGTTCTCCCTGGTTAGTCTGTCATCATGTTTAGTGTTCTCCCTGTTAGTCTGTCATCATGTTTAGTCTGTCATCATGTTTAGTGTTCTCCCTGGTTAGTCTGTCATCATGTTTAGTGTTCTCCCTGGTTAGTCTGTCATCATGTTTAGTCTGTCATCATGTTTAGTGTTCTCCCTGTTAGTCTGTCATCATGTTTAGTGTTCTCCCTGGTTAGTCTGTCATCATGTTTAGTGTTCTCCCTGGTTAGTCTGTCATCATGTTTAGTCTGTCATCATGTTTAGTCTGTCATCATGTTTAGTGTTCTCCCTGTTAGTCTGTCATCATGTTTAGTGTTCTCCCTGGTTAGTCTGTCATCATGTTTAGTGTTCTCCCTGGTTAGTCTGTCATCATGTTTAGTGTTCTCCCTGGTTAGTCTGTCATCATGTTTAGTCTGTCATCATGTTTAGTGTTCTCCCTGGTTAGTCTGTCATCATGTTTAGTGTTCTCCCTGGTTAGTCTGTCATCATGTTTAGTCTGTCATCATGTTTAGTCTGTCATCATGTTTAGTGTTCTCCCTATTTAGTCTGTCATCATGTTTGGTGTTCTCCCTGGTTAGTCTGTCATCATGTTTAGTCTGTCATCATGTTTAGTGTTCTCCCTGGTTAGTCTGTCATCATGTTTGGTGTTCTCCCTGGTTAGTCTGTCATCATGTTTAGTCTGTCATCATGTTTAGTGTTCTCCCTGTTAGTCTGTCATCATGTTTAGTGTTCTCCCTGTTAGTCTGTCATCATGTTTAGTCTGTCATCATGTTTAGTGTTCTCCCTGTTAGTCTGTCATCATGTTTAGTCTGTCATCATGTTTAGTGTTCTCCCTGGTTAGTCTGTCATCATGTTTAGTGTTCTCCCTGGTTAGTCTGTCATCATGTTTAGTGTTCTCCCTATTTAGTCTGTCATCATGTTTAGTGTTCTCCCTGGTCAGTCTGTCATCATGTTTAGTGTTCTCCCTGGTTAGTCTGTCATCATGTTTAGTCTGTCATCATGTTTAGTGTCCTCCCTGGTTAGTCTGTCATCATGTTTAGTGTTCTCCCTGGTTAGTCTGTCATCATGTTTAGTGTCCTCCCTGGTTAGTCTGTCATCATGTTTAGTCTGTCATCATGTTTAGTGTTCTCCCTGGTTAGTCTGTCATCATGTTTAGTCTGTCATCATGTTTAGTGTTCTCCCTGGTTAGTCTGTCATCATGTTTAGTGTTCTCCTGGTTAGTCTGTCATCATGTTTAGTCTGTCATCATGTTTAGTGTTCTCCCTGGTTAGTCTGTCATCATGTTTAGTGTTCTCCCTGGTTAGTCTGTCATCATGTTTAGTGTTCTCCCTATTTAGTCTGTCATCATGTTTAGTCTGTCATCATGTTTAGTCTGTCATCATGTTTAGTGTTCTCCTGTTTAGTCTGTCATCATGTTTAGTGTTCTCCCTGGTTAGTCTGTCATCATGTTTAGTGTTCTCCCTGGTTAGTCTGTCATCATGTTTCTCCTATTTAGTCTGTCATCATGTTTAGTGTTCTCCCTGGTTAGTCTGTCATCATGTTTAGTGTTCTCCCTGGTTAGTCTGTCATCATGTTTAGTCTGTCATCATGTTTAGTGTTCTCCCTGGTTAGTCTGTCATCATGTTTAGTGTTCTCCCTGGTTAGTCTGTCATCATGTTTAGTGTTCTCCCTATTTAGTCTGTCATCATGTTTAGTGTTCTCCCTGGTTAGTCTGTCATCATGTTTAGTGTTCTCCCTGGTTAGTCTGTCATCATGTTTAGTGTTCTCCCTGGTTAGTCTGACATCATGTTTAGTGTTCTCCCTGGTTAGTCTGTCATCATGTTTAGTGTTCTCCCTGGTTAGTCTGTCATCATGTTTAGTGTTCTCCCTGTTTAGTCTGTCATCATGTTTAGTCTGTCATCATGTTTAGTGTTCTCCCTGGTTAGTCTGTCATCATGTTTAGTGTTCTCCCTGGTTAGTCTGTCATCATGTTTAGTGTCCTCCCTGGTTAGTCTGTCATCATGTTTAGTCTGTCATCATGTTTAGTGTTCTCCCTGTTAGTCTGTCATCATGTTTAGTCTGTCATCATGTTTAGTGTCCTCCCTGGTTAGTCTGTCATCATGTTTAGTGTTCTCCCTGGTTAGTCTGTCATCATGTTTAGTGTTCTCCCTGGTTAGTCTGTCATCATGTTTAGTGTTCTCCCTGTTAGTCTGTCATCATGTTTAGTCTGTCATCATGTTTAGTGTTCTCCCTGGTTAGTCTGTCATCATGTTTAGTCTGTCATCATGTTTAGTGTTCTCCCTGGTTAGTCTGTCATCATGTTTAGTGTTCTCCCTGGTTAGTCTGTCATCATGTTTAGTGTTCTCCCTGGTTAGTCTGTCATCATGTTTAGTGTTCTCCCTGGTTAGTCTGTCATCATGTTTAGTGTTCTCCTGGTTAGTCTGTCATCATGTTTATGTTCTCCCTGTTAGTCTGTCATCATGTTTAGTGTTCTCCCTGGTTAGTCTGTCATCATGTTTAGTGTTCTCCCTGGTTAGTCTGTCATCATGTTTAGTGTTCTCCCTGGTTAGTCTGTCATCATGTTTAGTGTTCTCCCTGGTTAGTCTGTCATCATGTTTAGTGTTCTCCCTGTTAGTCTGTCATCATGTTTAGTGTTCTCCCTGGTTAGTCTGTCATCATGTTTATGTTCTCCCTGGTTAGTCTGTCATCATGTTTAGTGTTCTCCCTGGTTAGTCTGTCATCATGTTTAGTGTTCTCCCTGGTTAGTCTGTCATCATGTTTAGTCTGTCATCATGTTTAGTGTTCTCCCTGGTTAGTCTGTCATCATGTTTAGTCTGTTCTCCCTGGTTAGTCTGTCATCATGTTTAGTGTCATCATGTTTAGTCTGTCATCATGTTTAGTGTTCTCCCTGGTTAGTCTGTCATCATGTTTAGTCTGTCATCATGTTTAGTCTGTCATCATGTTTAGTGTTCTCCCTGGTTAGTCTGTCATCATGTTTAGTCTGTCATCATGTTTAGTGTTCTCCCTGGTTAGTCTGTCATCATGTTTAGTCTGTTCTCCCTGGTTAGTCTGTCATCATGTTTAGTGTTCTCCCTGGTTAGTCTGTCATCATGTCATCATGTTTAGTGTTCTCCTGGTTAGTCTGTCATCATGTTTAGTGTTCATCCCCCTGGTTAGTCTGTCATCATGTTTAGTGTTCTCCCTGGTTAGTCTGTCATCATGTTTAGTCTGTCATCATGTTTAGTGTTCTCCCTGGTTAGTCTGTCATCATGTTTAGTGTTCTCAGTCTGTCATCATGTTTAGTCTGTCATCATGTTTAGTGTTCTCCCTATTTAGTCTGTCATCATGTTTGGTGTTCTCCTGGTTAGTCTGTCATCATGTTTAGTCTGTCATCATGTTTAGTGTTCTCCCTGGTTAGTCTGTCATCATGTTTGGTGTTCTCCTGGTTAGTCTGTCATCATGTTTAGTCTGTCATCATGTTTAGTGTTCTCCCTGGTTAGTCTGTCATCATGTTTAGTGTTCTCCCTGGTTAGTCTGTCATCATGTTTAGTCTGTCATCATGTTTAGTGTTCTCCCTGGTTAGTCTGTCATCATGTTTAGTGTTCTCCCTGGTTAGTCTGTCATCATGTTTAGTGTTCATCATGTTTAGTCTGTCATCATGTTTAGTCTGTCATCATGTTTAGTGTTCTCCCTGGTTAGTCTGTCATCATGTTTAGTCTGTCATCATGTTTAGTGTTCTCCCTGGTTAGTCTGTCATCATGTTTAGTGTTCTCCCTGGTTAGTCTGTCATCATGTTTAGTCTGTCATCATGTTTAGTGTCCTCCCTGGTTAGTCTGTCATCATGTTTAGTGTTCTCCCTATTTAGTCTGTCATCATGTTTAGTCTGTCATCATGTTTAGTCTGTCATCATGTTTAGTGTTCTCCCTGGTTAGTCTGTCATCATGTTTAGTGTTCTCCCTGGTTAGTTTGTCATCATGTTTAGTCTGTCATCATGTTTAGTGTTCTCCCTGGTTAGTCTGTCATCATGTTTAGTGTTCTCCCTGGTTAGTCTGTCATCATGTTTAGTCTGTCATCATGTTTAGTGTTCTCCCTGGTTAGTCTGTCATCATGTTTGGTGTTCTCCCTGGTTAGTCTGTCATCATGTTTAGTGTTCTCCCTGGTTAGTCTGTCATCATGTTTAGTCTGTCATCATGTTTAGTGTTCTCCCTGGTTAGTCTGTCATCATGTTTAGTGTTCTCCCTGGTTAGTCTGTCATCATGTTTAGTGTTCTCCCTGGTTAGTCTGTCATCATGTTTAGTCTGTTAGTCTGTCATCATGTTTAGTGTTCTCCCCTGGTTAGTCTGTCATCATGTTTAGTGTTCTCCCTGGTTAGTTTGTCATCATGTTTAGTCTGTCATCATGTTTAGTGTTCTCCCTGGTTAGTCTGTCATCATGTTTAGTGTTCTCCCTGGTTAGTCTGTCATCATGTTTAGTGTTCTCCCTGGTTAGTCTGTCATCATGTTTAGTCTGTCATCATGTTTAGTGTTCTCCCTGGTTAGTCTGTCATCATGTTTGGTGTTCTCCTGGTTAGTCTGTCATCATGTTTAGTGTTCTCCCTGGTTAGTCTGTCATCATGTTTAGTCTGTCATCATGTTTAGTGTTCTCCCTGGTTAGTCTGTCATCATGTTTAGTGTTCTCCCTGGTTAGTCTGTCATCATGTTTAGTGTTCTCCCTGGTTAGTCTGTCATCATGTTTAGTCTGTCATCATGTTTGTCAGTGTTCTCCTGGTTAGTCTGTCATCATGTTTAGTGTTCTCCCTGGTTAGTCTGTCATCATGTTTAGTCTGTCATCATGTTTAGTCTGTCATCATGTTTAGTGTTCTCCTGTCATGGTTAGTCTGTCATCATGTTTAGTCTGTCATCATGTTTAGTCTGTCATCATGTTTAGTGTTCTCCTGGTTAGTCTGTCATCATGTTTAGTGTTCTCCTGGTTAGTCTGTCATCATGTTTAGTCTGTCATCATGTTTAGTCTGTCATCATGTTTAGTGTTCTCCCTATTTAGTCTGTCATCATGTCCCCTTCCTCACCAACTACAGGACTTCCTCAAACCTCCCCTTCCTCACCAACTACAGGACTACCTCAAACCTCCCCTTCCTCACCAACTACAGGACTACCTCAAACCTCCCCTTCCAACTACAGGACAACCTCACCTCCCCTTCCTCACCACTACAGGACAACCTCAAACCTCCCTTCCTCACCAACTACAGGACAACCTCAAACCTCCCCTTCCTCACCAACTACAGGACAACCTCAAACCTCCCCAACTACAGGACAACCTCAAACCTCAAACCTCCTTCCTCACCAACTACAGGACAACCTCAAACCTCCCCTTCCTCACCAACTACAGGACAACCTCAAACCTCCCCAACTACAGGACTACCTCAAACCTCCCCTTCCTCACCAACTACAGGACTACCTCAAACCTCCCATTCCTCACCAACTACAGGACTACCTCAAACCTCCCCAACTACAGGACTACCTGAAACCTCCCCTTCCTCACCAACTACAGGACTTCCTCAAACCTCCCCTTCCTCACCAACTACAGGACTACCTCAAACCTCCCCTTCCTCACCAACTACAGGACTACCTCAAACCTCCCTTCCTCACCAACTACAGGACTACCTCAAACCTCCCCTTCCTCCCCAACTACAGGACAACCTCAAACCTCCCCTTCCTCACCAACCACAGACCCTTTATCTGTCATCATGTGTCCCTGGTTAGTCTGTCATCATGTTTAGTGTTCTCCCTGTTAGTCTGTCATCATGTTTAGTCTGTCATCATGTTTAGTGTTCTCCCTGGTTAGTCTGTCATCATGTTTAGTGTTCTCCCTGGTTAGTCTGTCATCATGTTTAGTCTGTCATCATGTTTAGTGTTCTCCCTGTTAGTCTGTCATCATGTTTAGTGTTCTCCTGGTTAGTCTGTCATCATGTTTAGTGTTCTCCCTGGTTAGTCTGTCATCATGTTTAGTCTGTCATCATGTTTAGTCTGTCATCATGTTTAGTGTTCTCCTGTTAGTCTGTCATCATGTTTAGTGTTCTCCTGGTTAGTCTGTCATCATGTTTAGTGTTCTCCCTGGTTAGTCTGTCATCATGTTTAGTGTTCTCCCTGGTTAGTCTGTCATCATGTTTAGTCTGTCATCATGTTTAGTGTTCTCCCTGGTTAGTCTGTCATCATGTTTAGTGTTCTCCCTGGTTAGTCTGTCATCATGTTTAGTCTGTCATCATGTTTAGTCTGTCATCATGTTTAGTGTTCTCCCTATTTAGTCTGTCATCATGTTTGGTGTTCTCCCTGGTTAGTCTGTCATCATGTTTAGTCTGTCATCATGTTTAGTGTTCTCCCTGGTTAGTCTGTCATCATGTTTAGTCTGTCATCATGTTTAGTGTTCTCCTGTTAGTCTGTCATCATGTTTAGTGTTCTCCTGGTTAGTCTGTCATCATGTTTAGTGTTCTCCTGGTTAGTCTGTCATCATGTTTAGTGTTCTCCCTGGTTAGTCTGTCATCATGTTTAGTGTTCTCCCTGGTTAGTCTGTCATCATGTTTAGTGTTCTCCCTGGTTAGTCTGTCATCATGTTTAGTCTGTCATCATGTTTAGTGTTCTCCCTGGTTAGTCTGTCATCATGTTTAGTGTTCTCCCTGGTTAGTCTGTCATCATGTTTAGTGTTCTCCCTGGTTAGTCTGTCATCATGTTTAGTGTTCTCCCTGTTAGTCTGTCATCATGTTTAGTGTTCTCCCTGGTTAGTCTGTCATCATGTTTAGTCTGTTTAGTCTGTCATCATGTTTAGTGTTCTCCTGGTTAGTCTGTCATCATGTTTAGTCTGTCATCATGTTTAGTGTTCTCCCTGGTTAGTCTGTCATCATGTTTAGTGTTCTCCTGGTTAGTCTGTCATCATGTTTAGTCTGTTAGTCTGTCATCATGTTTAGTGTCCTCCCTGGTTAGTCTGTCATCATGTTTAGTGTTCTCCCTATTTAGTCTGTCATCATGTTTAGTCTGTCATCATGTTTAGTCTGTCATCATGTTTAGTGTTCTCCCTGGTTAGTCTGTCATCATGTTTAGTGTTCTCCCTGGTTAGTTTGTCATCATGTTTAGTCTGTCATCATGTTTAGTGTTCTCCCTGGTTAGTCTGTCATCATGTTTAGTGTTCTTCCTGGTTAGTCTGTCATCATGTTTAGTGTTCTCATGTTTAGTCTGTCATCATGTTTAGTCTGTCATCATGTTTAGTGTTCTCCCTGGTTAGTCTGTCATCATGTTTGGTGTTCTCCTGGTTAGTCTGTCATCATGTTTAGTGTTCTCCCTGGTTAGTCTGTCATCATGTTTAGTCTGTCATCATGTTTAGTGTTCTCCCTGTTTAGTCTGTCATCATGTTTAGTGTTCTCCTGGTTAGTCTGTCATCATGTTTAGTGTTCTCCCTGGTTAGTCTGTCATCATGTTTAGTCTGTCATCATGTTTAGTGTTCTCCTGTTAGTCTGTCATCATGTTTAGTGTTCTCCCTGGTTAGTCTGTCATCATGTTTAGTGTTCTCCCTGGTTCAGTTTGTCATCATGTTTAGTCTGTCATCATGTTTAGTGTTCTCCCTGGTTTTAGTCTGTCATCATGTTTAGTGTTCTCCCTGGTTAGTCTGTCATCATGTTTAGTGTTCTCCCTGGTTAGTCTGTCATCATGTTTAGTGTTCTCCCTGGTTAGTCTGTCATCATGTTTAGTCTGTCATCATGTTTAGTGTTCTCCCTGGTTAGTCTGTCATCATGTTTGGTGTTCTCCCTGGTTAGTCTGTCATCATGTTTAGTGTTCTCCCTGGTTAGTCTGTCATCATGTTTAGTCTGTCATCATGTTTAGTGTTCTCCCTGGTTAGTCTGTCATCATGTTTAGTGTTCTCCCTGGTTAGTCTGTCATCATGTTTAGTGTTCTCCCTGGTTAGTCTGTCATCATGTTTAGTCTGTCATCATGTTTAGTGTTCTCCCTGGTTAGTCTGTCATCATGTTTAGTGTTCTCCCTGGTTAGTCTGTCATCATGTTTAGTCTGTCATCATGTTTAGTCTGTCATCATGTTTAGTGTTCTCCCTGGTTAGTCTGTCATCATGTTTAGTCTGTCATCATGTTTAGTCTGTCATCATGTTTAGTGTTCTCCCTGGTTAGTCTGTCATCATGTTTAGTGTTCTCCCTGGTTAGTCTGTCATCATGTTTAGTGTCCTCCCTGGTTAGTCTGTCATCATGTTTAGTGTTCTCCCTGGTTAGTCTGTCATCATGTTTAGTCTGTCATCATGTTTAGTCTGTCATCATGTTTAGTGTACTCCCTATTTAGTCTGTCATCATGTCCCCTTCTGTCATCACCAACTACAGGACTTCCCCTCAAACCTCCCCTTCCTCACCAACTTTAGGACTACCTCAAACCTCCCCTTCCTCATCATGTTTACTACATCATGGACTACCTCAAACCTCCCCTTCCTCACCAACTTTAGGACAACCTCAAACCTCCCTTCCTCATGTTTACTGGACAACCTCAAACCTCCCCTTCCTCACCAACTACAGGACAACCTCAAACCTCCCCTTCCTCACCAACTACAGGACAACCTCAAACCTCCCTTCCTCATCAACTTTAGGACAACCTCAAACCTCCCAACTACAGGACTACCTCAAACCTCCCCTTCCTCACCAACTACAGGACAACCTCAAACCTCCCCTTTTCCTCACCAACTACAGGACAACCTCAAACCTCCCCAACTACAGGACTACCTCAAACCTCCCCTTCCTCACCAACTACAGGACTACCTCAAACCTCCCATTCCTCACCAACTACAGGACTACCTCAAACCTCCCCAACTTTGGGACTACCTGAAACCTCCCCTTCCTCACCAACTACAGGACTTCCTCAAACCTCCCCTTCCTCACCAACTACAGGACTACCTCAAACCTCCCCTTCCTCACCAACTACAGGACTACCTCAAACCTCCCCTTCCTCACCAACTTTAGGACTACCTCAAACCTCCTTCCTCCCCAACTACAGGACAACCTCAAACCTCCCCTTCCTCACCAACCACAGACCCTTTATCCACAACAGTGTCCCTGGTTAGTCTGTCATCATGTTTAGTGTTCTCCCTGTTAGTCTGTCATCATGTTTAGTCTGTCATCATGTTTAGTGTTCTCCCTGGTTAGTCTGTCATCATGTTTAGTGTTCTCCCTGGTTAGTCTGTCATCATGTTTAGTCTGTCATCATGTTTAGTGTTCTCCCTGTTAGTCTGTCATCATGTTTAGTGTTCTCCCTGGTTAGTCTGTCATCATGTTTAGTGTTCTCCCTGGTTAGTCTGTCATCATGTTTAGTGTTCTCCCTGGTTAGTCTGTCATCATGTTTAGTCTGTCATCATGTTTAGTGTTCTCCCTGGTTAGTCTGTCATCATGTTTAGTGTTCTCCCTGGTTAGTCTGTCATCATGTTTAGTCTGTCATCATGTTTAGTCTGTCATCATGTTTAGTGTTCTCCCTATTTAGTCTGTCATCATGTTTGGTGTTCTCCCTGGTTAGTCTGTCATCATGTTTAGTCTGTCATCATGTTTAGTGTTCTCCCTGGTTAGTCTGTCATCATGTTTAGTCTGTCATCATGTTTAGTGTTCTCCCTGGTTAGTCTGTCATCATGTTTGGTGTTCTCCCTGGTTAGTCTGTCATCATGTTTAGTCTGTCATCATGTTTAGTGTTCTCCCTGGTTAGTCTGTCATCATGTTTAGTGTTCTCCTGGACAACCTCAGTCTGTCATCATGTTTAGTGTTCTCCCTGGTTAGTCTGTCATCATGTTTAGTCTGTCATCATGTTTAGTGTTCTCCCTGGTTAGTCTGTCATCATGTTTAGTGTTCTCCCTGGTTAGTCTGTCATCATGTTTAGTGTTCTCCCTGGTTAGTCTGTCATCATGTTTAGTCTGTCATCATGTTTAGTGTCCTCCCTGGTTAGTCTGACATCATGTTTAGTCTTTCATCATGTTTAGTGTTCTCCCTGGTTAGTCTGTCATCATGTTTAGTCTGTCATCATGTTTAGTCTGTCATCATGTTTAGTCTGTCATCATGTTTAGTGTTCTCCCTGGTTAGTCTGTCATCATGTTTAGTGTTCTCCCTGGTTAGTCTTTCATCATGTTTAGTGTTCTCCCTGTTAGTCTGTCATCATGTTTAGTCTGTCATCATGTTTAGTGTTCTCCCTGGTTAGTCTGTCATCATGTTTAGTGTTCTCCCTGGTTAGTCTGTCATCATGTTTAGTGTTCTCCTGGTTAGTCTGTCATCATGTTTAGTGTTCTCCCTGTTAGTCTGTCATCATGTTTAGTCTGTCATCATGTTTAGTGTTCTGTCATCATGTTTAGTCTGTCATCATGTTTAGTGTTCTCCCTGGTTAGTCTGTCATCATGTTTAGTCTGTCATCATGTTTAGTGTTCTCCCTGGTTAGTCTGTCATCATGTTTAGTCTGTCATCACGTTTAGTGTTCTCCCTGGTTAGTCTTTCATCATGTTTAGTGTTCTCCCTGGTTAGTCTGTCATCATGTTTAGTCTGTCATCATGTTTAGTGTTCTCCCTGGTTAGTCTGTCATCATGTTTAGTGTTCTCCCTGGTTAGTCTGTCATCATGTTTAGTGTTCTCCCTGGTTAGTCTGTCATCATGTTTAGTCTGTCATCATGTTTAGTGTTCTCCTGGTTAGTCTGTCATCATGTTTAGTGTTCTCCCTGGTTAGTCTGTCATCATGTTTAGTGTTCTCCCTGGTTAGTCTGTCATCATGTTTAGTCTGTCATCATGTTTAGTGTTCTCCCTGGTTAGTCTGTCATCATGTTTAGTGTTCTCCCTGGTTAGTCTGTCATCATGTTTAGTGTTCTCCCTGGTTAGTCTGTCATCATGTTTAGTCTGTCATCATGTTTAGTGTTCTCCCTGGTTAGTCTGTCATCATGTTTAGTGTTCTCCCTGTTAGTCTGTCATCATGTTTAGTCTGTCATCATGTTTAGTCTGTCATCATGTTTAGTCTGTCATCATGTTTAGTCTGTCATCATGTTTAGTGTCCTCCCTGGTTAGTCTGTCATCATGTTTAGTGTTCTCCCTGTTAGTCTTTCATCATGTTTAGTCTGTCATCATGTTTAGTCTGTCATCATGTTTAGTGTTCTCCCTGTTAGTCTGTCATCATGTTTAGTGTTCTCCCTGTTAGTCTGTCATCATGTTTGGTGTTCTCCCTGGTTAGTCTGTCATCATGTTTGGTGTTCTCCCTGTTAGTCTGTCATCATGTTTGGTGTTCTCCCTGGTTAGTCTGTCATCATGTTTAGTCTGTCATCATGTTTAGTCTGTCATCATGTTTAGTGTTCTCCCTGGTTAGTCTGTCATCATGTTTAGTGTTCTCCCTGGTTAGTCTGTCATCATGTTTAGTGTTCTCCCTGTTTAGTCTGTCATCATGTTTAGTGTTCTCCCTGGTTAGTCTGTCATCATGTTTAGTGTTCTCCCTGTTAGTCTTTCATCATGTTTAGTCTGTCATCATGTTTAGTCTGTCATCATGTTTAGTGTTCTCCCTGTTAGTCTTTCATCATGTTTAGTGTTCTCCCTGTTAGTCTGTCATCATGTTTAGTCTGTCATCATGTTTGGTGTTCTCCCTGGTTAGTCTGTCATCATGTTTAGTCTGTCATCATGTTTAGTGTTCTCCCTGGTTAGTCTGTCATCATGTTTAGTCTGTCATCATGTTTAGTGTTCTCCCTGGTTAGTCTGTCATCATGTTTAGTGTTCTCCCTGGTTAGTCTGTCATCATGTTTAGTGTTCTCCCTGTTTAGTCTGTCATCATGTTTAGTGTTCTCCCTGGTTAGTCTGTCATCATGTTTAGTCTGTCATCATGTTTAGTGTTCTCCCTGGTTAGTCTGTCATCATGTTTAGTGTTCTCCCTGGTTAGTCTGTCATCATGTTTAGTCTGTCATCATGTTTAGTGTTCTCCCTGGTTAGTCTGTCATCATGTTTAGTGTTCTCCCTGTTAGTCTGTCATCATGTTTAGTCTGTCATCATGTTTAGTCTGTCATCATGTTTAGTGTTCTCCCTGGTTAGTCTGTCATCATGTTTAGTCTGTCATCATGTTTAGTGTTCTCCCTGGTTAGTCTGTCATCATGTTTAGTCTGTCATCATGTTTAGTCTGTCATCTTGTTTAGTCTGTCATCATGTTTAGTCTGTCATCATGTTTAGTGTTCTCCCTGGTTAGTCTATCATCATGTTTAGTCTGTCATCATGTTTAGTGTTCTCCCTGGTTAGTCTGTCATCATGTTTAGTGTTCTCCCTGGTTAGTCTGTCATCATGTTTAGTCTGTCATCATGTTTAGTGTTCTCCCTGGTTAGTCTGTCATCATGTTTAGTGTTCTCCCTGGTTAGTCTGTCATCATGTTTAGTCTGTCATCATGTTTAGTCTGTCATCATGTTTAGTGTTCTCCCTGGTTAGTCTGTCATCATGTTTAGTCTGTCATCATGTTTAGTGTTCTCCCTGGTTAGTCTGTCATCATGTTTAGTCTGTCATCATGTTTAGTCTGTCATCATGTTTAGTGTTCTCCCTGGTTAGTCTGTCATCATGTTTAGTCTGTCATCATGTTTAGTCTGTCATCATGTTTAGTCTGTCATCATGTTTAGTGTTCTCCCTGGTTAGTCTGTCATCATGTTTAGTCTGTCATCATGTTTAGTGTTCTCCCTGGTTAGTCTGTCATCATGTTTAGTCTGTCATCATGTTTAGTGTTCTCCCTGGTTAGTCTGTCATCATGTTTAGTGTTCTCCCTGGTTAGTCTGTCATCATGTTTAGTGTTCTCCTGGTTAGTCTGTCATCATGTTTAGTCTGTCATCATGTTTAGTGTTCTCCCTGGTTAGTCTGTCATCATGTTTAGTGTTCTCCCTGGTTAGTCTGTCATCATGTTTAGTGTTCTCCCTGGTTAGTCTGTCATCATGTTTAGTCTGTCATCATGTTTAGTGTTCTCCCTGGTTAGTCTGTCATCATGTTTAGTGTTCTCCCTGGTTAGTCTGTCATCATGTTTAGTCTGTCATCATGTTTAGTGTCCTCTCTGGTTAGTCTGACATCATGTTTAGTGTTCTCCTGGTTAGTCTGTCATCATGTTTAGTCTGTCATCATGTTTAGTGTTCTCCCTGGTTAGTCTGTCATCATGTTTAGTGTTCTCCTGGTTAGTCTGTCATCATGTTTAGTCTGTCATCATGTTTAGTGTTCTCCCTGGTTAGTCTGTCATCATGTTTAGTCTGTCCTCGCCCTTCGCCTCCCCTCTTCCTCCCCTCCTCCGTCTCCCTCTCTCCCACTCCACCTCCCCTCTCCCTCCCCTCCCCCTCTCCCCTCCCTCCCCCTCCGCCTCCCTCTCCCTCCCCTCCCTCCTCCCTCTCCCTCCCCTCCCCCTCTCCCTCCCTCCCCCTCCGCCTCCCCTCTCCCTCCCCTCCCCTCCTCCCTCTCCCTCCCTCACCCTCTCTCCCTCCCTACCACTCCCACCTCCCCCTCTCCCTCCCCTCCCCCTCCGCCTCCCCCCCCCCTCCTCCCCCTCTGCCTCCCTCCCCCTCCGCCTCCCCCTCACCCCTCTCCCTCCCCCTCTGCCTCCCTCCGCCTCCCCTCTCCCTCCCCTCCTCCCTCTCCTCACCCCCCTCTCCCTCCCTCCCCTCCGCCTCCCCCTCACCCCCCCTCCCTCCCCTCATCCCTCTCCT
>NW_025748201.1:0-39037 GCF_021184085.1 Oncorhynchus gorbuscha | reverse complement strand
TTGTAACGTGGTCATTACCACCCCTAGTGTTGTAACGTGGCCATTACAATCCTCGTGTTATAACATGGTCATTACAATCCCTAGTGTTGTAACATGATCATTACCACCCTAGTGTTGTAACGTGGTCATTACCACCCCTAGTGTTGTAACATGGTCATTACAATCCCTCCTGTTATAACATGGTCATTACCACACCCTAGTGTTATAACATGGTCATTACCACCCCTTGTGTTGTAACATGGTCATTACCACCCCCCCTAGTGTTGTAACATGGTCATTACCACCCCTAGTGTTGTAACATGGTCATTACCACCCCTAGTGTTGTAACATGGTCATTACCACCCCTAGTGTTGTAACATGGTCATTACCACCCCCTAGTGTTGTAACATGGTCATTACCACCCCCTAGTGTTGTAACATGGTCATTACCACCCCCTAGTGTTCTAACATGGTCATTACAATCCCTCGTGTTATAACATGGTCATTACCACACCCTAGTGTTATAACATGGTCATTACCACCCCCTAGTGTTGTAACATGGTCATTACCACCCCCTAGTGTTGTAACATGGTCATTACCACCCCCTAGTGTTATAACATGGTCATTACAATCCCTAGTGTTATAACATGGTCATTCCCACCCCTAGTGTTATAATATGGTCATTACAATCCCCTAGTGTTGTAACATGGTCATTACCACCCCCTAGTGTTGTAACGTGGTCATTACCACCCCCTAGTGTTGTAACATGGTCATTACAATCCCTCGTGTTATAACATGGTCATTACAATCCCTAGTGTTGTAACATGATCATTACCACCCCCTAGTGTTGTAACATAGTAATTTCCACCCCCTAGTGTTGTAACATGGTCATTACAATCCCTAGTGTTGTAACATGGTCATTACAATCCCTAGTGTTATAACATGGTCATTACCACACCCTAGTGTTGTAACATAGTCATTACAATCCCCTAGTGTTGTAACATGGTCCCTAGTGTTATAACATGGTTGTTACCACCCCCTACTGTTGTAACATGGTCATTACCACCCCTAGTGTTGTAACATGGTCATTACAATCCCGTGTTATAACATGGTCATTACAATCCTTAGTGTTGTAACATGGTCCCTAGTGTTATAACATGGTTATTACCACCCCCTACTGTTATAACATGATCATTACCGCCCCCTAGTGTTGTAACGTGCTCATTACAATCCCTAGTGTTATAACATGGTCATTACCACCCCCTAGTGTTGTAACATGGTCATTACTTCCCCCTAGTGTTATAACATGGTCATTACAATCCCTAGTGTTATAACATGGTCATTACAATCCCTAGTGTTATAACATGGTCATTACCACACCGTAGTGTTATAACATGGTCATTACAATCCCCTAGTGTTATAACATGGTCATTACAATCCCCTAGTGTTGTAACATGGTCATTACCACACCCTAGTGTTATAACATGGTCATTACAATCCCCTAGTGTTATAACATGGTCATTACCACACCCTAGTGTTATAACATGGTCATTACAATCCCCTAGTGTTGTAACATGGTCATTACCACCCCCTAGTGTTGTAACGTGGTCATTACCACCCCCTAGTGTTGTAACATGGTCATTACAATCCCCTAGTGTTATAACATGGTCATTACAATCCCTAGTGGTATAACATGGTCATTCCCACCCCCTAGTGTTATAACATGGTCATTACAATCCCCTAGTGTTGTAACATGGTCATTACCACCCCCTAGTGTTGTAACGTGGTCATTACCACCCCCTAGTGTTGTAACGTGGTCATTACCACCCCCTAGTGTTGTAACGTGGTCATTACCACCCCCTAGTGTTGTAACATGGTCAATATTATTACAATCCCTCGTGTTATAACATGGTCATTACCACCCCCTAGTGTTATAACATGGTCATTACAATCCCCTAGTGTTGTAACATGGTCATTACCACCCCCTAGTGTTGTAACGTGGTCATTACCACCCCATAGTGTTGTACATGGTCATTACAATCCCTCCTGTTATAACATGGTCATTACAATCCCTAGTGTTGTAACATGATCATTACCACCCCTAGTGTTGTAACGTGCTCATTACAATCCCTAGTGTTATAACATGGTCATTACTTCCCCCTAGTGTTATAACATGGTCATTACAATCCCTAGTGTTATAACATGGTCATTACAATCCCTATTGTTATAACATGGTCATTACCACACCCTAGTGTTATAACATGGTCATTCCCACCCCCTAGTGTTATAACATGGTCATTACAATCCCCTAGTGTTGTAACATGGTCATTACCACCCCCTAGTGTTGTAACGTGGTCATTACCACCCCCTAGTGTTGTAACATGGTCATTACAATCCCTCGTGTTATAACATGGTCATTACAATCCCCTAGTGTTGTAACATGGTCATTACCACCCCCTAATGTTATAACATGGTCATTACCACACCCCAGTGTTGTAACATGGTCATTACAATCCCCTAGTGTTGTAACATGGTCCCTAGTGTTATAACATGGTTATTACCACCCCCTACTGTTGTAACATGGTCATTACCACACCCTAGTGTTGTAACATGGTCATTACCACCCCCTAGTGTTGTAACATGGTCATTACCACCCCCTAGTGTTGTAACATGGTCATTACCACTCCCTAGTGTTGTAACATGGTCCCTAGTGTTATAACATGGTTATTACCACCCCCTACTGTTATAACATGATCATTACCACCCCCTAGTGTTGTAACGTGCTCATTACAATCCCTAGTGTTATAACATGGTCATTACTTCCCCCTAGTGTTATAACATGGTCATTACAATCCCTAGTGTTATAACATGGTCATTACTGCCCCCTAGTGTTATAACATGGTCATTACAATCCCTAGTGTTATAACATGGCCATTACAATCCCTAGTGTTATAACATGGCCATTACAATCCCTAGTGTTATAACATGGTCATTACCACCCCCTAGTGTTGTAACATGGTCATTCCCACCCCCTAGTGTTATAACATGGTCATTACAATCCCCTAGTGTTGTAACATGGTCATTACCACCCCCTAGTGTTGTAACGTGGTCATTACCACCCCCTAGTGTTGTAACATGGTCATTACAATCCCTCGTGTTATAACATGGTCATTACAATCCCCTAGTGTTGTAACATGGTCATTACCACCCCCTAATGTTATAACATGGTCATTACCACACCCCAGTGTTGTAACATGGTCATTACAATCCCCTAGTGTTGTAACATGGTCCCTAGTGTTATAACATGGTTATTACCACCCCCTACTGTTGTAACATGGTCATTACCACACCCTAGTGTTGTAACATGGTCATTACCACCCCCTAGTGTTGTAACATGGTCATTACCACCCCCTAGTGTTGTAACATGGTCATTACCACTCCCTAGTGTTGTAACATGGTCCCTAGTGTTATAACATGGTTATTACCACCCCCTACTGTTATAACATGATCATTACCACCCCCTAGTGTTGTAACGTGCTCATTACAATCCCTAGTGTTATAACATGGTCATTACTTCCCCCTAGTGTTATAACATGGTCATTACAATCCCTAGTGTTATAACATGGTCATTACTGCCCCCTAGTGTTATAACATGGTCATTACAATCCCTAGTGTTATAACATGGCCATTACAATCCCTAGTGTTATAACATGGCCATTACAATCCCTAGTGTTATAACATGGTCATTACCACCCCCTAGTGTTGTAACATGGTCATTACCACCCCCTAGTGTTGTAACATGGTCATTACAATCCCCTAGTGTTATAACATGGTCATTACAATCCCTAGTGTTATAACATGGTCATTCCCACCCCCTAGTGTTATAACATGGTCATTACAATCCCCTAGTGTTGTAACATGGTCATTACCACCCCCTAGTGTTGTAACGTGGTCATTACCACCCCCTAGTGTTGTAACATGATCATTACAATCCCTCGTCTTATAACATGGTCATTCCCACCCCCTAGTGTTATAACATGGTCATTACAATCCCCTAGTGTTGTAACATGGTCATTACCACCCCCTAGTGTTGTAACGTGGTCATTACCACCCCATAGTGTTGTAACATGGTCATTACAATCCCTCCTGTTATAACATGGTCATTACAATCCCTAGTGTTGTAACATGATCATTACCACCCATAGTGTTGTAACGTGCTCATTACAATCCCTAGTGTTATAACATGGTCATTACTTCCCCCTAGTGTTATAACATGGTCATTACAATCCCTAGTGTTATAACATGGTCATTACAATCCCTAGTGTTATAACATGGTCATTCCCACCCCTAGTGTTATAACATGGTCATTACAATCCCCTAGTGTTGTAACATGGTCATTACCACCCCTAGTGTTGTAACGTGGTCATTACCACCCCTAGTGTTGTAACGTGGTCATTACCACCCCATAGTGTTGTAACATGGTCATTACAATCCCTAGTGTTATAACATGGTCATTACAATCCCTTAGTGTTGTAACATGGTCCCTAGTGTTATAACATGGTTATTACCACCCCTACTGTTATAACATGGTTATTACCACCCCTAGTGTTGTAACGTGGTCATTACCACCCCCTAGTGTTGTAACATGGTCATTACAATCCCTAGTGTTATAACATGGTCATTACAATCCCTAGTGTTATAACATGGTCATTCCCACCCCCTAGTGTTATAACATGGTCATTACAATCCCCTAGTGTTGTAACATGGTCATTACCACCCCTAGTGTTGTAACGTGGTCATTACCACCCCCTAGTGTTGTAACGTGGTCATTACCACCCCATAGTGTTGTAACATGGTCATTACAATCCCTAGTGTTATAACATGGTCATTACAATCCCTTAGTGTTGTAACATGGTCCCTAGTGTTATAACATGGTTATTACCACCCCCTACTGTTATAACATGGTTATTACCACCCCTAGTGTTGTAACGTGGTCATTACCACCCCCTAGTGTTATAACATGGTCATTACAATCCCCTAGTGTTGTAACATGGTCATTACCACCCCCTAATGTTATAACATGGTCATTACCACACCCCAGTGTTGTAACATGGTCATTCCCACCCCCTAGTGTTATAACATGGTCATTACAATCCCCTAGTGTTGTAACATGGTCATTACCACCCCCTAGTGTTGTAACGTGGTCATTACCACCCCATAGTGTTGTAACATGGTCATTACAATCCCTCCTGTTATAACATGGTCATTACAATCCCTAGTGTTGTAACATGATCATTACCACCCCTAGTGTTGTAACGTGCTCATTACAATCCCTAGTGTTATAACATGGTCATTACTTCCCCCTAGTGTTATAACATGGTCATTACAATCCCTAGTGTTATAACATGGTCATTACAATCCCTAGTGTTATAACATGGTCATTCCCACCCCTAGTGTTATAACATGGTCATTACAATCCCCTAGTGTTGTAACATGGTCATTACCACCCCCTAGTGTTGTAACGTGGTCATTACCACCCCCTAGTGTTGTAACGTGGTCATTACCACCCCATAGTGTTGTAACATGGTCATTACAATCCCTAGTGTTATAACATGGTCATTACAATCCCTTAGTGTTGTAACATGGTCCCTAGTGTTATAACATGGTTATTACCACCCCCTACTGTTATAACATGGTTATTACCACCCCTAGTGTTGTAACGTGGTCATTACCACCCCCTAGTGTTGTAACATGGTCATTACAATCCCTCGTGTTATAACATGGTCATTACAATCCCCTAGTGTTGTAACATGGTCATTACCACCCCCTAATGTTATAACATGGTCATTACCACACCCCAGTGTTGTAACATGGTCATTACAATCCCCTAGTGTTGTAACATGGTCCCTAGTGTTATAACATGGTTATTACCACCCCCTACTGTTGTAACATGGTCATTACCACACCTAGTGTTGTAACATGGTCATTACCACCCCTAGTGTTGTAACATGGTCATTACCACCCCTAGTGTTGTAACATGGTCATTACCACTCCCTAGTGTTGTAACATGGTCCTTGGTGTTATAACATGGTCATTACCACCCCCTAGCATTATAACATGGTCATTACCACCCCTAGTGTTGTAACATGGTCATTACAATCCCTAGTGTTATAACATGGTCATTACAATCCCTAGTGTTGTAACATGGTCCCTAGTGTTATAACATGGTTATTACCACCCCCTACTGTTATAACATGATCATTACCACCCCCTAGTGTTGTAACGTGCTCATTACAATCCCTAGTGTTATAACATGGTCATTACTTCCCCCTAGTGTTATAACATGGTCATTACAATCCCTAGTGTTATAACATGGTCATTACTTCCCCCTAGTGTTATAACATGGTCATTACAATCCCTAGTGTTATAACATGGCCATTACAATCCTAGTGTTATAACATGGCCATTACAATCCCTAGTGTTATAACATGGTCATTACCACCCCTAGTGTCGTAACAATGGTCATTACCACCCCTAGTGTTGTAACATGGTCATTACAATCCCTAGTGTTATAACATGGTCATTACAATCCCTAGTGTTATAACATGGTCATTCCCACCCCCTAGTGTTATAACATGGTCATTACAATCCCCTAGTGTTGTAACATGGTCATTACCACCCCCTAGTGTTATAACATGGTCATTACAATCCCTAGTGTTATAACATGGTCATTACAATCCCTATTGTTATAACATGGTCATTACAATCCCTATTGTTATAACATGGTCATTACCACACCCTAGTGTTATAACATGGTCATTACCACCCCCTAGTGTTATAACATGGTCATTACAATCCCTAGTGTTATAACATGGCCATTACAATCCCTAGTGTTATAACATGGCCATTACAATCCCTAGTGTTATAACATGGTCATTACCACCCCCTAGTGTCATAACAATGGTCATTACCACCCCCTAGTGTTGTAACATGGTCATTACAATCCCTAGTGTTATAACATGGTCATTACAATCCCTAGTGTTATAACATGGTCATTCCCACCCCCTAGTGTTATAACATGGTCATTACAATCCCCTAGTGTTGTAACATGGTCATTACCACCCCCTAGTGTTATAACATGGTCATTACAATCCCTAGTGTTATAACATGGTCATTACAATCCCTATTGTTATAACATGGTCATTACCACACCCTAGTGTTATAACATGGTCATTACCACCCCCTAGTGTTGTAACATGGTCATTACCACCCCCTAGTGTTGTAACATGGTCATTACAATCCCCTAGTGTTATAACATGGTCATTACAATCCCTAGTGTTATAACATGGTCATTGCCACCCCCTAGTGTTATAACATGGTCATTACAATCCCCTAGTGTTGTAACATGGTCATTACCACCCCCTAGTGTTGTAACGTGGTCATTACCACCCCCTAGTGTTGTAACATGGTCATTACCACCCCCTAGTGTTATAACATGGTTATTACCACCCCCTACTGTTATAACATGGTTATTACCACCCCTAGTGTTGTAACGTGGTCATTACCACCCCCTAGTGTTATAACATGGTCATTACAATCCCCTAGTGTTGTAACATGGTCATTACCACCCCCTAATGTTATAACATGGTCATTACCACACCCCAGTGTTGTAACATGGTCATTCCCACCCCCTAGTGTTATAACATGGTCATTACAATCCCCTAGTGTTGTAACATGGTCATTACCACCCCCTAGTGTTGTAACGTGGTCATTACCACCCCATAGTGTTGTAACATGGTCATTACAATCCCTCCTGTTATAACATGGTCATTACAATCCCTAGTGTTGTAACATGATCATTACCACCCCTAGTGTTGTAACGTGCTCATTACAATCCCTAGTGTTATAACATGGTCATTACTTCCCCCTAGTGTTATAACATGGTCATTACAATCCCTAGTGTTATAACATGGTCATTACAATCCCTAGTGTTATAACATGGTCATTCCCACCCCCTAGTGTTATAACATGGTCATTACAATCCCCTAGTGTTGTAACATGGTCATTACCACCCCTAGTGTTGTAACGTGGTCATTACCACCCCTAGTGTTGTAACGTGGTCATTACCACCCCATAGTGTTGTAACATGGTCATTACAATCCCTAGTGTTATAACATGGTCATTACAATCCCTTAGTGTTGTAACATGGTCCCTAGTGTTATAACATGGTTATTACCACCCCCTACTGTTATAACATGGTTATTACCACCCCTAGTGTTGTAACGTGGTCATTACCACCCCCTAGTGTTGTAACATGGTCATTACAATCCCTCGTGTTATAACATGGTCATTACAATCCCCTAGTGTTGTAACATGGTCATTACCACCCCCTAATGTTATAACATGGTCATTACCACACCCCAGTGTTGTAACATGGTCATTACAATCCCCTAGTGTTGTAACATGGTCCCTAGTGTTATAACATGGTTATTACCACCCCCTACTGTTGTAACATGGTCATTACCACACCCTAGTGTTGTAACATGGTCATTACCACCCCCTAGTGTTGTAACATGGTCATTACCACCCCCTAGTGTTGTAACATGGTCATTACCACTCCCTAGTGTTGTAACATGGTCCTTGGTGTTATAACATGGTCATTACCACCCCCTAGCATTATAACATGGTCATTACCACCCCTAGTGTTGTAACATGGTCATTACAATCCCTAGTGTTATAACATGGTCATTACAATCCCTAGTGTTGTAACATGGTCCCTAGTGTTATAACATGGTTATTACCACCCCCTACTGTTATAACATGATCATTACCACCCCCTAGTGTTGTAACGTGCTCATTACAATCCCTAGTGTTATAACATGGTCATTACTTCCCCCTAGTGTTATAACATGGTCATTACAATCCCTAGTGTTATAACATGGTCATTACTTCCCCCTAGTGTTATAACATGGTCATTACAATCCCTAGTGTTATAACATGGCCATTACAATCCCTAGTGTTATAACATGGCCATTACAATCCCTAGTGTTATAACATGGTCATTACCACCCCCTAGTGTCGTAACAATGGTCATTACCACCCCCTAGTGTTGTAACATGGTCATTACAATCCCCTAGTGTTATAACATGGTCATTACAATCCCTAGTGTTATAACATGGTCATTCCCACCCCCTAGTGTTATAACATGGTCATTACAATCCCCTAGTGTTGTAACATGGTCATTACCACCCCCTAGTGTTATAACATGGTCATTACAATCCCTAGTGTTATAACATGGTCATTACAATCCCTATTGTTATAACATGGTCATTACAATCCCTATTGTTATAACATGGTCATTACCACACCCTAGTGTTATAACATGGTCATTACCACCCCCTAGTGTTATAACATGGTCATTACAATCCCTAGTGTTATAACATGGCCATTACAATCCCTAGTGTTATAACATGGCCATTACAATCCCTAGTGTTATAACATGGTCATTACCACCCCCTAGTGTCATAACAATGGTCATTACCACCCCCTAGTGTTGTAACATGGTCATTACAATCCCTAGTGTTATAACATGGTCATTACAATCCCTAGTGTTATAACATGGTCATTCCCACCCCCTAGTGTTATAACATGGTCATTACAATCCCCTAGTGTTGTAACATGGTCATTACCACCCCCTAGTGTTATAACATGGTCATTACAATCCCTAGTGTTATAACATGGTCATTACAATCCCTATTGTTATAACATGGTCATTACCACACCCTAGTGTTATAACATGGTCATTACCACCCCCTAGTGTTGTAACATGGTCATTACCACCCCCTAGTGTTGTAACATGGTCATTACAATCCCCTAGTGTTATAACATGGTCATTACAATCCCTAGTGTTATAACATGGTCATTGCCACCCCCTAGTGTTATAACATGGTCATTACAATCCCCTAGTGTTGTAACATGGTCATTACCACCCCCTAGTGTTGTAACGTGGTCATTACCACCCCCTAGTGTTGTAACATGGTCATTACCACCCCCTAGTGTTGTAACGTGGTCATTACCACCCCCTAGTGTTGTAACATGGTCATTACAATCCCTAGTGTTATAACATGGTCATTACTTCCCCCTAGTGTTATAACATGGTCATTTACCACCCCCTAGTGTTATAACATGGTCATTACCACCCCCTAGTGTTGTAACATAGTAATTTCCACCCCCTAGTGTTGTAACATGGTCATTACAATCCCTAGTGTTGTAACATGGTCATTACAATCCCTAGTGTTATAACATGGTCATTACCCCACCCTAGTGTTGTAACATGGTCATTACAATCCCCTAGTGTTATAACATGGTCATTACAATCCCTAGTGTTATAACATGGTCATTACCACCCCCTAGTGTTGTAACATGGTCATTACCACCCCATAGTGTTGTAACATGGTCATTACCACCCCATAGTGTTGTAACATGGTCATTACCACCCCCTAGTGTTGTAACATGGTCATTACATTCCCTAGTGTTATAACATGGTCATTACAATCCCTAGTGTTGTAACATAGTCATTACTTCCCCCTAGTGTTATAACATGGTTATTACCACCCTCAAATCAGATTGGTCACATACATGTTTAGCAGATGTTAATACGAGTGTAGCGAAATGCTTGTGCTTCTAGTTCTGACCATGCAGTAATATCTAACATGTAATCCAGCAATTCCCCAACCACTACCTAATACACACACATCTAAAGGGGTGAATGAGAATATGTATTTATAAGCATATGGATGAGTGATGGCCGAGCAGCATAGGCAAGGTGCAGTAGATGGTATAAAATACACTATATACATTTGATATGAGTAATGTAAAATATTTAAACATTATTAAAGTGGCATTGTTTAAGGTGACTAGTTTAAAGTGACTAGTGTCCAGTGATTGGGTCTCAATGTAGGCAGCAGTCTCTCTGAGTTAGTGGTGGCTGTTTAGCAGTCTAATGGCCTTGAGAAAAAAAACTGTTTTTCAATCTCTTGGTCCCAGCTTTGATACACCTGTACTGACCTCACCTTCTGGATGATAGCGGGGTGAACAGGCAGTGGCTCGGGTGGTTGATGTCCTTGATGATCTTTTTGGCCTTCCTGTAACATCGGGTGGTGTAGGTGTCCTGGAGGGCAGGTAGTTTTGCCCCGGTGATGCATTGTGCAGACCGCACCACCCTCTGGTGAGCCTTACGGTTGAGGGGGGTGCAGTTGCCGTACCAGGCGGTGATACAGCCCGACAGGATGCTCTCGATGGTGCATCTGTAAAAGTTTGTTAGGGTTTTGGGTGACAAGACAAATTTCTTTAGCCTTCTGGGGTTGAAGAGGCGCTGTTGCGCCTTCTTCCTCACACTGTCTGTGTGGGTGGACCATTTCAGTTTGTCTGTGATGTGTACGCCCAGGAACTTAAAACTTTCCACCTTCTCCACTGCTGTCCCTTCAATGTGGATAGGGGGGGTGCTCCCTCTGCTGTTTCCTGAAGTCCACTTCGTCTCCTTAGTTTTTTTGTTTGTTTAACCTTTATTTAACTAGGCAAGTCAGTTCAGAACTCTTATTTACAATGACGGCCTAGGAACAGTGGGTTAACTGCCTTGTTCAGGGGCAGAACGACAGATTTATACCTTGTCAGCTTGGGGATTCGATCTAGCAACCTTTTGGTTACTGTCCTAACCACTAGGCTAGAGGGAAGGTTGCTGGCTTTCTCTGTGGCTAAACCAACTAGGTTCGTAATTTAACAATTTTATTCATATTTACAGATGATGTACAAACCAACTAGGTTCGTAATTTAACAATTTAGAGAACTGCTCATTATGTAATGAGTGGTCGCATCGGCACTTCGCTCCCGCAGGTAGTATAACTTTTTCATTACATTTCATTACATTTCATTATAGCACAACGGTTTGATTTGTCTAATCTTAGCAATTTCTTCTTAGCTAGCGACATAGCCGTCTTTGTATCAAAGATAATTGCGTAATTATCGTATTTCGCCGTCCTAACGTAGTCTTCACTAGCCAGCTAGCTAACGTCCACTGATTAGCTGCACTGGAGAAACTATTACACTCAACTGAACGACTTTGTCATGTATTGTCATATATTGTCATGTCTTGTCCCTGTGCTTTCTCTTCTATTCGTTTCCCCCCTGCTGGTCTTATTAGGTTCTTTCCCTCTCTCTATCCCTCTCTCTCTCTATCGTTCCGTTCCTGCTCCCAGCTGTTCCTCATTCTCCTAACTACCTCGTTTACTCTTTCACACCTGTCCCCTATTTTGCCCTCTGATTAAGTCCCTATTTCTCTCTCTGTTTCTGCTTCTGTCCTTGTCGGATTCTTGTTTGCTGTGCTGTGTTCTTGTTCCGTCCTGTCGTGTTTTGCCTTCATCAGATGCTGCGTGTGAGCAGGTGTCTCTGTCAGCTACGGCCTGCGCCTACCCGAAGGGACCTGCAGTCTGTGGCCGCTTATCCTGTTTTTTCCCCTCTACAAACTAGAGGATTTCTGTTATCCCCGTTTGGACATTTCCTGTTAAGGATTCAGGATTTGTTATTTTCTGTTTGGACTTGAATAAACTCTGTTTCTGTTAAGTCGCTTTTGGGTCCTCACTCACCTGCATAACAGACTTGATTAGTGTAGTGTTAGCTAGCTACATAGCTGTCTTTGCTGTCTTCGTATCCAAGATAATTGTGTAGTTTAGAGTGTGTAGTCTTAGAGTGATTATCTTAATTTACAGAGGTTAGCTAGCCAGCTATTTGTCATCCTTAACGTAGGAGACTCTGCTAGCTAGCCAACAGCTAGCTAACAGCTAGCCGACAGCTAGCCAACAGCTAGCCAACGTCTACCGAATAGACTCACAACCCGGTCGCATTCACAGGTAGTATCACATTTTCATTTCATTTCATTACAGTACAATGGTTTGATTTGCTTGATCGTAGCTAGCTACATAGCTAGCTACATAGCCGTCTTTGTATCAAAGATAATTGTGTAGTCTAGAGCGATTTTCTAGGTTAGCTAGCCAGCTATTGTCGTTCTTTTAACGCAACGTAACGTAAACAACACTGCTAGCTAGCCAGCTAGCCCCCGAATAGCAGCACTGCAGAAACTATTACACTCAACGGAACGACTTGATTAGTGTAGTGTCAACAACGCACCCACTGCCAGCTAGCCTACTTCAGCAGTACTGTATCATTTTAATCATTTTAGTCAATAAGATTCTTGCTACGTAAGCTTAACTTTCTGAACATTCGAGACGTGTAGTCCACTTGTCATTCCAATCTCCTTTGCATTAGCGTAGCCTCTTCTGTAGCCTGTCAACCCCTGTTCTCTCCTCTCTGCACAGACCATACAAACGCTCCACACCGCGTGGCCGCGGCCACCCTAATCTGGTGGTCCCAGCGCGCACGACCCACGTGGAGTTCCAGGTCTCCGGTAGCCTCTGGAACTGCCGATCTGCGGCCAACAAGGCAGAGTTCATCTCAGCCTATGCCTCCCTCCAGTCCCTCGACTTCTTGGCACTGACGGAAACATGGATCACCACAGACAACACTGCTACTCCTACTGCTCTCTCTTCGTCCGCCCACGTGTTCTCGCACACCCCGAGAGCTTCTGGTCAGCGGGGTGGTGGCACCGGGATCCTCATCTCTCCCAAGTGGTCATTCTCTCTTTCTCCCCTTACCCATCTGTCTATCGCCTCCTTTGAATTCCATGCTGTCACAGTTACCAGCCCTTTCAAGCTTAACATCCTTATCATTTATCGCCCTCCAGGTTCCCCTCGGAGAGTTCATCAATGAGCTTGATGCCTTGATAAGCTCCTTTCCTGAGAACGGCTCACCTCTCACAGTTCTGGGCGACTTTAACCTCCCCACATCTACCTTTGACTCATTCCTCTCTGCCTCCTTCTTTCCACTCCTCTCCTCTTTTGACCTCACCCTCTCACCTTCCCCCCCCTACTCACAAGGCAGGCAATACGCTCGACCTCATCTTTACTAGATGCTGTTCTTCCACTAACCTCATTGCAACTCCCCTCCAAGTCTCCGACCACTACCTTGTATCCTTTTCCCTCTCGCTCTCATCCAACACCTCCCACACTGCCCCTACTCGGATGGTATCGCGCCGTCCCAACCTTCGCTCTCTCTCCCCCGCTACTCTCTCCTCTTCCATCCTATCATCTCTTCCCTCTGCTCAAACCTTCTCCAACCTATCTCCTGATTCTGCCTCCTCAACCCTCCTCTCCTCCCTCTCTGCATCCTTTGACTCTCTATGTCCCCTATTCTTCAGGCCAGCTCGGTCCTACCCTCCCGCTCCGTGGCTCGATGACTCATTGCGAGCTCACAGAACAGGGCTCCGGGCAGCCGAGCGGAAATGGAGGAAAACTCGCCTCCCTGCGGACCTGGCATCCTTTCACTCCCTCCTCTCTACATTTTCTTCCTCCGTCTCTGCTGCTAAAGCCACTTTCTACCACTCTAAATTCCAAGCATATGCCTCTAACCCTAGGAAGCTCTTTGCCACCTTCTCCTCCCTCCTGAATCCTCCTCCCTCCCCCCCTCCTCCCTCTCTGCAGATGACTTCGTCAACCATTTTGAAAAGAAGGTCGACGACATCCGATCCTCGTTTGCTAAGTCGTTTGCCCTACCTTGTGCTCTGACCTCTTTCTCCCCTCTCTCTCCAGATGAAATCTCGCGTCTTGTGACGGCCGGCCGCCCAACAACCTGCCCGCTTGACCCTATCCCCTCCTCTCTTCTCCAGACCATTTCCGGAGACCTTCTCCCTTACCTCACCTCGCTCATCAACTCATCCCTGACCGCTGGCTACGTCCCTTCCGTCTTCAAGAGAGCAAGAGTTGCACCCCTTCTGAAAAAACCTACACTCGATCCCTCCGATGTCAACAATTACAGACCAGTATCCCTTCTTTTTTTTCTCTCCAAAACTCTTGAACGTGCCGTCCTTGGCCAGCTCTCCCGCTATCTCTCTCTGAATGACCTTCTTGATCCAAATCAGTCAGGTTTCAAGACTAGTCATTCAACTGAGACTGCTCTCCTCTGTATCACGGAGGCGCTCCGCACTGCTAAAGCTAACTCTCTCTCCTCTGCTCTCATCCTTCTAGATCTATCGGCTGCCTTCGATACTGTGAACCATCAGATCCTCCTCTCCACCCTCTCCGAGTTGGGCATCTCCGGCGCGGCCCACGCTTGGATTGCGTCCTACCTGACAGGTCGCTCCTACCAGGTGGCGTGGCGAGAATCTGTCTCCTCACCACGCGCTCTCACCACTGTCCCCCAGGGCTCTGTTCTAGGCCCTCTCCTATTCTCGCTATACACCAAGTCACTTGGCTCTGTCATAACCTCACATGGTCTCTCCTATCATTGCTATGCAGACGACACACAATTAATCTTCTCCTTTCCCCTTCTGATGACCAGGTGGCGAATCGCATCTCTGCATGTCTGGCAGACATATCAGTGTGGATGACGGATCACCACCTCAAGCTGAACCTCGGCAAGACGGAGCTGCTCTTCCTCCCAGGGAAGGACTGCCCGTTCCATGATCTCGCCATCACGGTTGACAACTCCATTGTGTCCTCCTCCCAGAGCGCTAAGAACCTTGGCGTGATCCTGGACAACACCCTGTCGTTCTCAACCAACATCAAGGCGGTGGCCCGTTCCTGTAGGTTCATGCTCTACAACATCCGCAGAGTACGACCCTGCCTCACACAGGAAGCGGCGCAGGTCCTAATCCAGGCACTTGTCATCTCCCGCCTGGATTACTGCAACTCGCTGTTGGCTGGGCTCCCTGCCTGTGCCATTAAACCCTTCAACTCATCCAGAACGCCGCAGCCCGTCTGGTGTTCAACCTTCCCAAGTTCTCTCACGTCACCCCGCTCCTCCGTTCTCTCCACTGGCTTCCAGTTGAAGCTCGCATCCGCTACAAGACCATGGTGCTTGCCTACGGAGCTGTGAGGGGAACGGCACCTCAGTACCTCCAGGCTCTGATCAGGCCCTACACCCAAACAAGGGCACTGCGTTCATCCACCTCTGGCCTGCTCGCCTCCCTACCACTGAGGAAGTACAGCTCCCGCTCAGCCCAGTCAAAACTGTTCACTGCTCTGGCCCCCCAATGGTGGAACAAACTTCCTCACGACGCCAGGACAGCGGAGTCAATCACCACCTTCCGGAGACACCTGAAACCCCACCTCTTTAAGGAATACCTAGGATAGGATAAGTAATCCCTCTCACCCCCCTTTAAGATTTAGATGCACTATTGTAAAGTGACTGTTCCACTGGATGTCATAAGGTGAATGCACCAATTTGTAAGTCGCTCTGGATAAGAGCGTCTGCTAAATGACTTAAATGTAAATGTAAATGTAATGTAAGTTTGACATTAAGGCACATGAAAGTTCACATGTTGGAGTTGGCATTTCTGCCAAAAAAACGTGTGCAGTTGCAAACCTCAGCCTGGCTTTTCTATGGCGGTTTTGGTACAGTGGCTTCTTCCTTGCTGAGCGACCTTTCAGGTTATGTCGATATAGGACTCGTTTTACTGTGGATATAGGTACTTTTGTACCTGTTTCCTCCAGCATCTTGACAAGGTCCTTTGCTGTTGTTCTGGGATTGATTTGCACTTTTTGCACCAATGTACGTTCATCTGGAGGAGACAGAACGCATCTCCTTCCTGAGCGGTATGACGGCTGCGTGGTCCCATGGTGTTTATACTTGTTCATCTGGAGGAGACAGAACGCATCTCCTTCCTGAGCGGAATGACTGCTGCGTGGTCCCATGGTGTTTATACTTGTTCATCTGGAGGAGACAGAACGCATCTCCTTCCTGAGCGGTATGACGGCTGCGTGGTCCCACGGTGTTTATACTTGTTCATCTGGAGGAGACAGAACGCATCTCCTTCCTGGGCGGTATGACAGCTGCGTGGTCCCATGGTGTTTATACTTGTTCATCTGGAGGAGACAGAACGCATCTCCTTCCTGAGCGGTATGACGGCTGCGTGGTCCCACGGTGTTTATACTTGTTCATCTGGAGGAGACAGAACGCATCTCCTTCCTGAGCGGTATGACGGCTGCGTGGTCCCACGGTGTTTATACTTGTTCATCTGGAGGAGACAGAACGCATCTCCTTCCTGAGCGGTATGACGGCTGCGTGGTCCCATGGTGTTTATACTTGTTCATCTGGAGGAGACAGAACGCATCTCCTTCCTGAGCGGTATGACGGCTGCGTGGTCCCACGGTGTTTATACTTGTTCATCTGGAGGAGACAGAACGCATCTCCTTCCTGAGCGGTATGACGGCTGCGTGGTCCCACGGTGTTTATACTTGTTCATCTGGAGGAGACAGAACGCATCTCCTTCCTGAGCGGTATGACGGCTGCGTGGTCCCACGGTGTTTATACTTGTTCATCTGGAGGAGACAGAACGCATCTCCTTCCTGAGCGGTATGACGGCTGCGTGGTCCCACGGTGTTTATACTTGTTCATCTGGAGGAGACAGAACGCATCTCCTTCCTGAGCGGTATGACGGCTGCGTGGTCCCATGGTGTTTACACTTGTTCATCTGGAGGAGACAGAACGCATCTCCTTCCTGAGCGGTATGACGGCTGCGTGGTCCCACGGTGTTTATACTTGTTCATCTGGAGGAGACAGAACGCATCTCCTTCCTGAGCGGTATGACGGCTGCGTGGTCCCACGGTGTTTATACTTGTTCATCTGGAGGAGACAGAACGCATCTCCTTCCTGAGCGGTATGACGGCTGCGTGGTCCCACGGTGTTTATACTTGTTCATCTGGAGGAGACAGAACGCATCTCCTTCCTGAGCGGTATGACGGCTGCGTGGTCCCATGGTGTTTATACTTGTTCATCTGGAGGAGACAGAACGCATCTCATTCCTGAGCGGTATGACGGCTGCGTGGTCCCATGGTGTTTATACTCACGTACTATTGTTTGTACACATGAACGTAGTACCTTCAGGCGTTTGGAAATTGCTCCCAAGGATGAACCAGACTTGTGGAGGTCTACAAAATGTTTTTCTGAGGTCTTGGCTGATTTCTTCTGATTTTCCCATGACGTCAAGCAAAGAGGCACTGAGTTTGAAGGAAGGCCTTGAAATACATCCACAGGTACACCTCTAATTGATTCAAATTATGTCAATTAGCCTATCAGAAGCTTCTAAAGCCACGACATCATTTTCTGGAATTTTCCAAGCTGTTTAAATGCAGTCAACTTAGTGTATGTAAACTTCTGACCCACTGGAATTGTGATACAGTGAATTATAGGTGAAATAATCTGTCTGTAAACAATTAATGAAAAAATTACTTGCGTCATGCACAAAGTAGATGTCCTAACCGACTTGCCAAAACTATAGTTTGTTAACAAGACATTTGTGGAGTGGTTGAAAAACAAGTTTTAATGACTCCAACCTAAGTGTATGTAAACTAGTTTCAATGACTCCAACCTAAGTGTATGTAAACTAGTTTTAATGACTCCAACCTAAGTGTATGTAAACTAGTTTTAATGACTCCAACCTAAGTGTATGTAAACTAGTTTTAATGACTCCAACCTAAGTGTATGTAAACTAGTTTCAATGACTCCAACCTAAGTGTATGTAAACTAGTTTTAATGACTCCAACCTAAGTGTATGTAAACTAGTTTTAATGACTCCAACCTAAGTGTATGTAAACTAGTTTTAATGACTCCAACCTAAGTGTATGTAAACTAGTTTTAATGACTCCAACCTAAGTGTATGTAAACTAGTTTTAATGACTCCAACCTAAGTGTATGTAAACTAGTTTTAATGACTCCAACCTAAGTGTATGTAAACTAGTTTTAATGACTCCAACCTAAGTGTATGTAAACTTCGGACTTCAACTGTAAGTCATGTCAAGCCTTATTCATACAGGTTTGTTGAATAGGAAAAACATTATATAAAATATTTCATATTTTTATCATATTTGTACTGTGTACTTAAACTTGTTTCTTTAAAGTGACTACACCTCAGCAATGTAGAACTATTTTGACCTTTCTTGGAGTATGCAACATTACTAGTTATTGTTTATGTCGCTGTCATGATAAATAAGTATTTTGGGGATTACATAGATTCATTTAAAAAAAAATTTTTTAGTTACATTAAACCGTTTTTTTACACAGAATCTGTTTGAATCTCATCACGGGCTAATTAGCAACTTTTCAACTACTTACTACTTTTTTGCTACTTTGCAAATACTTAGCATGTTAGCTACCCCTAACCTTAAACCTTTCAGCTAACCCTTCCTCTTACACTAACCTTAACCCTTTAACCTAACTCCTAACCTTAAACCTGACCTTAACCGATTTACATACAGAACAATACGAATTGCTCTGAGACTAGGTTGTGTCCTGCCATAGGATATGAGGTCATGAGTCTAGGTCTGGTGATCAGACAGCTGGTTGGTTTGATCTGCCCGGCGACAGTAAGTGGCTCAAAACCATGTAGGACAAGGACTTAGAACTGCATGGGCCTGCCATTTTGCCTTAATTAGACAGTCACTAGACATTGAACCCATTCAGGGCACCAGAGTCCCAATACAGAGACAGAGGATAAGGGCAGTAACTAAGACCTACTGTTGTGTCGGCTGACTGACTACTTGACTGCTCTGACTGTCAAACCCCTTGTCTAGAAACACTCCTGGGAGGCGGTGACCAGTGAATCTGGGTGACAGAGGGGTCTGGGGATGGAACACAGCGAAAACAAACTCTGTGGTGGGGCAAGGAGACTTTCTCCATGGGAAGTAAAGCCTTGAAGGCAATATTTCCGCAGTAGCCTATGTTATTCATAATGATATCGACAAAATAAAGCAACACAATTTGACAACATTTCCATGACAAAAATGTATTTAAAAATATCTTTCCATGGAATCATTATTGGATACGGTGTTGCTTTTTCTAAATTGACTTATAAGGAGTCCTCGTCCAGTTGGACATATGCCTATTCCACCAACGTGGTCTCAGAGCATTTCGTATTATTCCATTTGTAAATCCGAGACACTCCATGTAGTATGATATGTTACGTTTCGTATGGTATGCATTCATTTGTGGATGTTTCATCATCCATTTCGTTACAAATGACAATTTGTATGATGTGTTACAAATTGCAATTTGTGCAATATGCTATGAATTTACAAAATGTACAATATGTTACATATTTGCAAATGTATGTTAAGTTAAAAATGACATTTTGTTGTGACTAAACGTTGGCTAGGTGGCTAACGTTAGCTGGCTGGCTAACATTAACTCTAGGGGTTAGGGTTAAGGTTAGGGGTTAGGTTAAAAGGTTAGGGTTAGATGAAGGGTTAGCTAACATGTTAGGGTTAGATGAAGGGTTAGCTAACATGTTAAGGTTAGATGAAGGGTTAGCTAACATGTTAAGGTTAGATGAAGGGTTAGATAACATGTTAGGGTTAGATGAAGGGTTAGCTAACATGTTAGGGTTAGATGAAGGGTTAGCTAACATGTCAAGGTTAGGTGAAGGGTTAGCTAACATGTTAGGGTTAGATGAAGGGTTAGCTAACATGTTAGGGTTAGATGAAGGGTTAGCTAACATGTCAAGGTTAGGTGAAGGGTTAGCTAACATGTTAGGGTTAGATGAAGGGTTAGGTAACATGTTAGGGTTAGCTAACATGTTAGGGTTAGATGAAGGGTTAGCTAACATGTTAGGGTTAGATGAAGGGTTAGCTAACATGTTAGGGTTAGATGAAGCGTTAGCTAACATGTTAAGGTTAGATGAAGGGTTAGCTAACATGTTAAGGTTAGATGAAGGGTTAGCTAACATGTTAAGGTTAGATGAAGTGTTAGCTAACATGTTAAGGTTAGATGAAGGGTTAGCTAACATGTTAAGGTTAGATGAAGGGTTAGCTAACATGTTAAGGTTAGATGAAGGGTTAGCTAACATGTTAAGGTTAGATGAAGGTATAGCTAACATGTTAAGGTTAGATGAAGTGTTAGCTAACATGTTAAGGTTAGATGAAGGGTTAGCTAACATGTTAAGGTTAGATGAAGGGTTAGCTAACATGTTAAGGTTAGATGAAGGGTTAGCTAACATGTTAGGGTTAGATGAAGGGTTAGCTAACATGTTAGGGTTAGATGAAGTGTTAGCTAACATGTTAAGGTTAGATGAAGGGTTAGCTAACATGTTAGGGTTAGATGAAGGGTTAGCTAACATGTTAGGGTTAGATGAAGGGTTAGCTAACATGTTAAGGTTAGATGAAGGGTTAGCTAACATGTTAGGGTTAGATGAAGGGTTAGCTAACATGTTAAGGTTAGATGAAGGGTTAGCTAACATGTTAAGGTTAGATGAAGGGTTAGCTAACATGTTAAGGTTAGATGAAGGGTTAGCTAAAGGGTTAGCATGTTAGGGTTAGATGAAGGGTTAGCTAACATGTTAGGGTTAGATGAAGGGTTAGCTAACATGTTAAGGTTAGATGAAGGGTTAGCTAACATGTTAAGGTTAGATGAAGGGTTAGCTAACATGTTAAGGTTAGATGAAGGGTTAGCTAACATGTTAGGGTTAGATGAAGGGTTAGCTAACATGTTAGGGTTAGATGAAGGGTTAGCTAACATGTTAAGGTTAGATGAAGGGTTAGCTAACATGTTAAGGTTAGATGAAGGGTTAGCTAACATGTTAAGGTTAGATGAAGGGTTAGCTAACATGTTAAGGTTAGATGAAGGGTTAGCTAACATGTTAGGGATTAGATGAAGGGTTAGCTAACATGTTAGGGTTAGATGAAGGGTTAGCTAACATGTTAAGGTTAGATGAAGGGTTAGCTAACATGTTAGGGTTAGGGTTAGCTAACATGTTAAGGTTAGATGAAGGAAGGGTTAGCTAACATGTTAGGGTTAGATGAAGGGTTAGCTAACATGTTAGGGTTAGATGAAGGGTTAGCTAACATGTTAGGGTTAGATGAAGGGTTAGCTAACATGTTAGGGTTAGATGAAGGGTTAGCTAACATGTTAAGGTTAGATGAAGGGTTAGCTAACATGTTAGGGTTAGATGAAGGGTTAGCTAACATGTTAAGTAGTTGCAAAGTTGCTAAAGTTGTTTGTGATGAGATTCAAACATGCAACCTTTTACTTAAAACCAGTTCAATGTAACTACATGTAATCTATGTAATCCCCCAAAATAATTATTAATCATGAGAGAGCCATGAACAATAACTAGTAATCCTGCATACTCACAGAAAGGTAAAACGTTCGCCTTTCTGGTAGAATACATTGCTGAGGTGTAGTCACTTTTGAGGACACAAGCTCAAGTACATAGTACAAATATAATACAAATGTGAAAATATTAAATATATGATCATGTATTTCCAGCTCTGTCACGACTTCCGCAGAAGTTGGTCCCTCTCCTAGTTCCGGCGGCGGTCGAAGTCACCGACCTTCTAGCCATCACTGATCCACTTTTCATTTCCCATTGGTTTTGTCTTGTCTTCCATCACACCTGGTTCCAATTCCATCAATTACATGTTTTTTTTTTTTCACCTTTATTTAACCAGGTAGGCTAGTTGAGAACAGGTTCTCATTTGCAACTGCGACCTGGCCAAGATAAAGCATAGCAGTGTGAACAGACAACAACACAGAGTTACACATGGAGTAAACAATTAACAAGTCAACATGTTGTGTCAACATGTTGTGTATTTAACCCTCTGTTCCATGTCCTTAATTGTTTCTTGTAGTGCTGGTTATTGCCGGGTTTTGTTTGACCCATTCCATGTATTGTTCTGTTGACGCTGGTTTATGTTGATTAAACGACACCGTTGTAAATCAGTTTCCGCTCTCCAGCGTCTGACTTCTCTGCCGCCAGTACGCACCTCATTACAAACTCAAAACTGTATGAGTCAGGCCTGAAGTGACTGACATGCTTTCTAAATATAGTATAATCAATTTATAAAACGACTAACTATAAGGTATCACATTCCTTATAACTGTAAAATAGATATTTGTTTAGTGTTGGAGAAAATGTTAATTATTTTCTAAAGATCAAAACGTCTCCGTCTCACAGCGCTCGAGCTTGGCTTCCTGAAACACTGTGTCGGTGAGAACCGTTTGGATAGACGGTGTCCACAGATCGATTTATCAGCGAAAATATCGATCGGAATCAGTAACTACGCCGGTCCCCTAAACAGGGAACTTCACATCTAACAGGTCCTTTTATCTCATGTAACCATACCAAACGTAACATATACTACGGGAATGAAATGGACTGTTATGTCTAGTCTATGCGACCAGTCTGGTTGCGCACTAGAATACATCAATAATACAGTTGGCGACAACAATATTATTAAAATTATTAGGCTATTTTCATTTATTCTAAGTCAATACAAGTAACCATGCATTTCTGTAAACTATTTTTATCTCAGCATTCTCAGCTATTGGCTCTTGTCTTGCCCTTTTAAAAGGCGGCCTGAAGGCGAAGGAGTCAAATTCCATCTCACGTAGGAAGCAGCACCTCCTCACGTTTCTCCCTTCTTCCACCACGACGCATAACGGGTCCGCATCAACAGGCAGAATAAGGGAGAGCTTTATTCCTCTTCGGTTGGATTATAACGGTATTGACACATGTTACGGTAATCCACTTTTATAATAATAGCGCGTTTTCTAGCGTTTTATCGTTTTGAACGAGTTGGTTCCCATTTTATCTGAAATTAACCTTCTTTCTATGGTTGTCAAAGTTTATCTTGATGCAACATAGTGAATTGACGCCCAAGAGGAATCAAGTTATTTCACGATTTTCGACACAAAGCAGAATATTTGATTACGGACATGTAAGCATTTCACCGTAAGGTCTACCTACACCTGTCATATTCGGCGCATGTGACAAATACAAATGGATTTGATTTGATATCAGGAACAAGCGAAGAGAGGGAGAATCGAACAGCCTGCTACTTTCCCCAGCGGAAATGAGCTCAGTCGGGGGGTTTTCCATCTTTTAGAACATGACGGGTTTCAGCCACTACTTGCTGCCGGTGGAACCCTGAAGGTTCTCATTCCACAACCAAAATATTTTGTTTCGGATGGAATGTCAAAGTAAGTCAAATGGACTACAACTACACGGACCGCAGCGACGCGCAACATCATCATCATCACCACTGTGAAGGAGGCATGGAAGGTAACCAACCATAACCAACCTAAATTAATTATTATCATCTTGCCAGGCTATTTATATAAGTAGTTTGCATTTATACTATGTCGTTGTAGCTTCATAGGCTAACATACGGACTGACTAAGTGTAGACCACATTTATACCAAATGCTACATGATAGGTCAATGGCTTTTTACTCAGCAGTTATTTTGGTAACGACGTGACCTCATTGGAAGGTGGTGTCTCTGAACCAGCTTCCTATTCATAGTGATCGATTGTTCTTGGTATTATGCTATTGACATAAGGGATGGATAGAATGTTGGGGTATGAGAGAGGCCCACAGTAGGAAACCTTTGTCAGACAGCTACAATGTTGTCAGTGTTATGGGTTAGTATAAATGACAAGATCCACTTAGTGCTTAGGCTGTTATGTAGCTATTCACTCAATGGGGAGTGATGACAGTGCACTATATGTATCAATAGTTCTGTTTCCATGAATCTTTGTCTTTCATATCCTTGGTTATTTTACATGAACTTACCCTCCAGGCTCTCCTAATAGATTAAATACATATCGAGTGTTACTCAATGGAGTGGTGCCTATAATAATCATTTAGAATATTAATACAGGGCACTGTCTGTCTGTCTGTCTGTCTGTCTGTCTGTCTGTCTGTCTGTCTGTCTGTCTGTCTGTCTGTCTGTCTGTCTGTCTGTCTGTCTGTCTGTCTGTCTGTCTGTCTGTCTGTCTGTCTGTCTGTCTGTCTGTCTGTCTGTCTGTCTGTCTGTCTGTCTGTCTGTCTGTCTGTCTGTCTGTCTGTCTGTCTGTCTGTCTGTCTGTCTGTCTGCCAACTATCTACTAAGCTTTGTTGAAGCACACCATGGGGGCTTCCAGAAAGAAAAGTCTGAGAGAGAGAGAGAGAGCGAGAGGATGACAGAATGAAGTTGTCTCTGAACCTTTCAGATGTGAAAGATACAAATATAACGCTGACATCGTGTTAGAAAATTATCCTCACATTTCTTCAGTAAGAATGTTCTCAGGAGAAGCTGACCCTTTGTAGTCCCAGATCTCTGAAGGAACAGGAGGCTGAGAAGTGCTTTTCAGATCAAATATTATTCCTACCCCAGCAAGGCTGCCATGGACCGCAAATCAAACAAATAGCTGTAACCTTTTTTACTTTGGGAAAAATACTTTGTGAAAGTGTTTCTGTTCTCTGATTGTATCATAGATGTATATTTACAGGGCTTTCGGAAAGTATTCAGACCCCTTTACTTTTGCCACATTTTGTCATGTTACAGCTTTATTCTAAAATTGATTTTTTTTAAACCGAAGTATTCAGACCCGTTGCTATGAGGCTCAAAATTGAGTTTAGGTGCATCCTGTTTCCATGGATCTTCATTGATGTTTCTACAACTTGGAGTCCACCTGTGGTAAATTCAATGGATTGGACATGATTTGGAAAGGCACACACCTGTCTATATAAGGTCCCACAGTTGACAGTGCATGTCAGAGCAAAAACCAAGCCATAAGTTTGAAGGAAATGTCCGTAGAGCTCAGATGCAGGACTGTGTCGAGGCACAGATCTGGGTAATGGTACCAAAACATCAGGCCTTTATGGTAGAGTGGCCAGACGGAAGCCACTCCTCAGTAAAAGGCACCACAGTCCGCTTGGAGTTTGCCAATAGGCACCTGAAGACTCTCAGACCATGAGAAACAAGATTCTCTGGTCTGATGAATCCAAGATTGAACTCTTTGGCCTGAATGCCAAGCATCTCGTCTGGAGGAAACCTGGCACCATCCCTACGGTGAAGCATGGTGGTAGCAGCATCTTGCTGTGGGGATGTTTTTCAGTGGCAGGGACTGGGAGACTAGTCAGGATCGAGGAAAGATGAACGGAGCAAAGTTCTGAGATATCATTGATGAAAACCTGCTCCAGAGCGCTCAGGACCTCAGACTGGTGCGAAGGTTCACCTTCCAAAAGGACAAAGACCTTAAGCACATAGCCAGACAATACAGAAGTGGCTTCGGGACAAGTCTCTCAATGTCCTTGAGTGGCCCAGCTAGAGCCCGGAGTTGAACCCAATCGGACATCTCTGGAGAGACCTGATAATAGCTGTGAGCGACGCTCCCCATCCAACCTGACAGAGCTTGAGAGAATGTGCAGAGAAGAATGAGAGAAATTCCCCAAATACAGATGTGCCAAGCTTGCAGTGTCATAGCCAAGAAGACTTGAGGCTGTAATCCCTGCCAAAGGTGCTTCAACAAAGTACTGAGTAGCAGTGGAAGCTATTGTATTTTGTATGGACCAGTAAGCAACACCTGCATTGCTTGCTGTTTGGGGTTTTAGGCTGGGTTTCTGTACAGCACTTTGAGATATCAGCTGATGTACAAAGGGCTATATAAATACATTTGATTTGATTAGTAGTGGATCTCACTGTGCTCAGAGAGGCTTGATGGGCCACCAGGTAACAGGGTGACTACACCAGTGAAGTGGTCATACCCTCGGTGTAACCATATCACCATGGAGGGGTCGTACCCTCGGGGTAACCATATCACCATGGAGGGGTCGTACCCTCGGGGTAACCATATCACCATGGAGGGGTCATACCCTCGGGGTAACCATATCACCATGGAGTGGTCATACCCTCGGGGTAACCATATCACCATGGAGTGGTCATCCTCTGAGTCTGGACAATAGCTATTCGACTATTCTGCTTCTGGCCTTGGTTAACTATTGGCCTTTTTAATATAAATAGAGGGAAGTCCCTATTCCGTCTCGTGGAAAATGTCCTCCGCTACTGGTCAGACTGCTGATCAGAGAGTTAGCCGGTAACGTTTTTCTCATATATTGATATCAATCATGACTGTTTTGGACACTTAAGTATGGAATAAATGTGTATGTTGTTAACATGTGAAGGACATCTTTCACCCCCTCTTCTGACAGTTACACACGGTTTTCTTTCCCTGGTTTCTGTCTGCTGATCGTTACATTACTGCCCTATGTGACAACGTGTACACAGCAGCAACCCACATGAGATTGTGTGTGTGTGTGAGTATCTGCACCAGGGTGTGTGTATCATTATTTTCAGCTGGTTTATGTGTCCCATGTGACAGTACAGGAAGTGTGTGTCTGGGCCAACCCTACCTCGACTGCTGCTGTTATATTTCATATGATGCAGTTTCAGGAACAGTTTCTCAACAATCCTCACAGGCATAGCAATGTCTATCCATTAGGATGTGAGAGCTAAATGTAATTCCCTTCCACAAAAGCCAAGATTGAATGAGATTTAGAATAGAGCCCGAAATGATAAAAACAACATTAGGGGAAGCGCTACTGTTCCCCCCCCCCCCCCAGCGCCTTTGTTCATGTTTTTGTTTTGTTCATGAAACGGAGCAGAGGGGGAGAGGATTGTCTGGCAGCATGGAAAGTAGGACCATGTGGATGTTAGCGGTATCATAGAGCATGTTTCAGGGCCATGCGAACGACTAGAGACGACAGGCAGGCTGTTAGCGGTAGCATAGAGCATGTTTCAGGGCCATGCGGACGGCTAGAGACGACAGGCAGGCTGTTAGCGGTAGCAGAGAGCATGTTTCAGGGCCATGCGGACAACTAGAGACGACAGGCAGGCTGTTAGCGGTAGCATAGAGCATGTTTCAGGGCCATGCGGACGGCCAGAGACGACAGGCAGGCTGTTAGCGGTAGCAGAGAGCATGTTTCAGGGCCATGCGGACGGCTAGAGACGACAGGCAGGCTGTTAGCGGTAGCATATAGCATGTTTCAGGGCCATGCGGACGGCTAGAGACGACAGGCAGGCTGTTAGCGGTAGCATAGAGCATGTTTCAGGGCCATGCGGACGGCTAGAGACGACAGGCAGGCTGTTAGCGGTAGCATAGAGCATGTTTCAGGGCCATGCGGACGGCTAGAGACGACAGGCAGGCTGTTAGCGGTAGCATAGAGCATGTTTCAGGGCCATGCGGACGGCTAGAGACGACAGGCAGGCTGTTAGCGGTAGCATAGAGCATGTTTCAGGGCCATGCGGACGACTAGAGACGACAGGCAGGCTGTTAGCGGTAGCATAGAGCATGTTTCAGGGCCATGCGGACGGCTAGAGACGACAGGCAGGCTGTTAGCGGTAGCATAGAGCATGTTTCAGGGCCATGCGGACGGCAGGCTAGAGAGCATAGACAGGCAGGCTGTTAGCGGTAGCAGAGAGCATGTTTCAGGGCCATGCGAACGACTAGAGACGACAGGCAGGCTGTTAGCGGTAGCATAGAGCATGTTTCAGGGCCATGCGGACGGATAGAGATGACAGGCAGGCTGTTAGCGGTAGCAGAGAGCATGTTTCAGGGCCATGCGAACGACTAGAGACGACAGGCAGGCTGTTAGCGGTAGCATAGAGCATGTTTCAGGACCATCAAATCAAAATCTATAATGAATAATGAGGCTATATAATCAAATCAAATCTTAGTCACATCTGCCGACTACAATGTAGAATTTCAAGTGAAATGCTGACTTACAAGCACTTAACCAACAATGCAGTTAAAAAAAAAGTTTAAAAATGAGAAATGAAAGTAACAAATAATTAAAGCGTAGTAAAGTAACAATAGCGAGAGTCAATGTGGAGACTATATACAGGGGTACCAGTACAGACTCAATGTGGAGGCTATATACAGGGTGTTACGGTACAGAGTCAATGTGGAGGCTATATACAGGAGGTACCGGTACAGAGTCAATGTGGAGGCTATATACAGGGTGTTACGGTACAGAGTCAATGTGGAGGCTATATACAGGGGGTACCGGTACAGAGTCAATGTGGAGGCTATATACAGGGTGTTACGGTACAGAGTCAATGTGGAGGCTATATACAGGGGGTACCAGTACAGAGTCAATGTGGAGGCTATATACAGGGGTACCAGTACAGAGTCAATGTGGAGGCTATATACAGGAGGTACAGGTACAGAGTCAATGTGGAGGCTATATACAGGAGGTACAGGTACAGAGTCAATGTGGAGGCTATATACAGGAGGTACAGGTACAGAGTCAATGTGGAGGCTATATACAGGGGGTACCAGTACAGAGTCAATGTGGAGGCTATATACAGGAGGTACAGGTACAGAGTCAATGTGGAGGCTATATACAGGGTGTTACGGTACAGAGTAAATGTGGAGGCTATATACAGGAGGTACAGGTACAGAGTCAATGTGGAGGCTATATACAGGGTGTTACGGTACAGAGTCAATGTGGAGGCTATATACAGGGGTACCAGTACAGAGTCAATGTGCCAGGGCACCGGTGTCGAGTAATATGTACATGTAGGTAGAGTTATTAAAGTGACTGTGCATAGATAATAACAGACAGTAGCAGCAGTGTAAAAGAGGGGGGGCAATGCAAATAGTCTGGGTAGCCATTTGATTAGATGTTCAGGAGTCCATCCTTCTTCTTCCTCCAAACCGGCGAGTGGCGTTTTAGACCCAAAATCTCAATTTGTCTCATCAGACCACATGGCCTTCTCCCATTCCTCCTCTGGATCATCCAGATGGTCATTGGCAAACTGTAGATGGGCCTGGACATGCGCTGGCTGGAGCAGGGGGACCTTGCGTGCGCTGCAGGATTTTAATCCATGACGGCGTAGTGGATTACTAATGGTTTCCTTTGAGACCGTGGTCCCAGCTATCTTCAGGTCATTCCCTCACCTTCCTCATTATCATTGATGCCCCACGAGATGAGATCTTGCATGGAGCCCCAGACCGAGGGTGATTGACTGTCATCTTGAACTTCTTCCATTTTCTAATAATTGCGCCAACAGTTGTTGCCTACTCACCAAGCAGCTTGCCTATTGTCCTGTAGCCCATACCAGCCTTGTGCAGGTCTACAATTTTACCCCTGATGTCCTTACACAGCTCTCTGGTCTTGGCCATTGTGGAGAGGTTGGAGTCCGTTTGATTGAGTGTGTGGACAGATGTCTTTTATACAGGTAACGAGTTCAAACAGGTGCAGTTAATACAGGTAATGAGTGGAGAACAGGAGGGTTTCTTAAAGAAAAACTAACAGGTCTGTGAGAGCAGGAATTCTTACTCTCTGATCAAATACTTATGTCATGCAATAAAATGAAAATGAATTACTTAGAAATCATACAATGTGATTTTCTGGATTTTTGTTTTAGATTCCGTCTCTCAAAGTTGAAGTGTTCCTATGATAAAAATGACAGACCTCTACATGCTTTGTAAGTAGGAAACACTGCCAATTTTGCAGGTTATCAAATACTTGTTCTCCCCACTGTATACAGTGTCATGTCTTAGGAGATAGAGGCAGAGCTTCCCATGTCTGTCGTGTCTTAGGAGATAGAAGCAGAGCTTCCATGTCTGTCGTGTCTTAGGAGATAGAAGCAGAGCTTCCATGTCTGTCGTGTCTTAGGAGATAGAGGCAGAGCTTCCCATGTCTGTCGTGTCTTAGGAGATAGAAGCAGAGCTTCCATGTCTGTCGTGTCTTAGGAGATAGAAGCAGAGCTTCCATGTCTGTCATATCTTAGGAGATAGAAGCAGAGCTTCCATGTCTGTCGTGTCTTAGGAGATAGAAGCAGAGCTTCCATGTCTGTCGTGTCTTAGGAGATAGAAGCAGAGCTTCCATGTCTGTTGTGTCTTAGGAGATAGAAGCAGAGCTTCCATGTCTGTTGGCGACGCCTCATGTTAAACACAGTTCCCATTGGCTCACTTCAGTTCAGGATGTTAAAGACAGCTTGCCATTGGTTGAGGGAGGTGAACAGGAATGCAGAGGATGACATAAAAACAAAGGTTTGCGGATCTGCAGAGCTAATCTCTCCCAGAGACAGGCTAGGATCTGCAGAGCTAATCTCTCCCAGAGACAGGCTAGGATCTGCAGAGCTAATCTCTCCCAGAGACAGAGGATCTGCAGAGCTAATCTCTCCCAGAGACAGGCTAGGATCTGCAGAGCTAATCTCTCCCAGAGACAGGCTAGGATCTGCAGAGCTAATCCCCAGAGACAGGCTAGGATCTGCCACAGCGAATCTGACTGACTGACCACAGATTCCACAGAGCATTAGAGGAAGTGAAAGTCAACTTTCAGCCTCTCCAGAGATGTTCATCACTCTAAACAGTCAGCAACATAACTGTTTTTTTCCTTCACCTAATTCCACTCCAGAATAGATCCTCTATTTGTCTAAATTATACTAGAGTGGCAATATCAAAACTACGCTGGAGTGCTGTGAATGAGACAAAACGAAGTGGAAAAATACATAACTTAAAGTTTGAATCCTTAATTGGTGAAATTGCCACGTCTGTTTGGAATATTACAATAAAGAAGTTACTGACATCATCGCAGGCGTGATGGAACAGCGGAGTATGTACTGCCTTTCCATGTAAAGGTAAAAGGCTCAACTGCATTGGCCTGTTCATGGGGGTTGGAATGATTTTAGAAGCATATTTTAAATTGTTGGTGTGGAAGTAGGGTATGGTGACTGCCATTTATTTATTTTTATTTAACCTTTATTTAACTAGGCAAGTCAGTTAAGAACCAATTCTTATTTACAATGACTGAGACTGGGATTAAAAATAAAAAATAAATTGCATTAAAATATAGGACAAAACACAAGAGAGACAACACAACACCACATAAAGAGAGATCTAAGACAACAACACAGCATGACAACAACACAGCATGACAACAACACAGCTTGACAACAACACAGCTTGACAACAACAGAGCATGACAACAACACAGCTTGACAACAACACAGCTTGACAACAACTTGGTAGCAACACAACATGACAACAACACAGCTTGACAACAACACAGCTTGACAACAACTTGGTAGCAACACAACATGACAACAACACAGCTTGACAACAACACAGCTTGACAACAACTTGGTAGAAACACAACATGACAACAACACAACATGACAACAACACAGCTTGACAACAACTTGGTAGCAACACAACATGACAACAACACAGTTTGACAACAACTTGGTAGCAACACAACATGACAACAACACAGCATGACAACAACTTGGTAGCAACACAGCATGACAACAACACAGCATGACAACAACTTGGTAGCAACAAAACATGACAACAACACAGCATGACAACAACTTGGTAGCAACACAACATGACAACAACACAGCATGACAACAACTTGGTAGCAACACAACATGACAACAACACAGCATGACAACAACACAGCATGACAACAACACAGCATGACAACAACACAGCATGACAACAACTTGGTAGCAACACAACATGACAACAACACAGCATGACAACAACTTGGTAGCAACACAACATGACTACAACACAGCATGACAACAACACAGCATGACAACAACTTGGTAGCAACACACCATGGCAGCAGCACAGCATGACAACAACACAGCATGACAACAACTTGGTAGCAACACAACATGACAACAACACAGCATGACAACAACTTGGTAGCAACACACCATGGCAGCAGCACAGCATGACAACAACACAGCATGACAACAACTTGGTAGCAACACAACATGACAACAACACAGCATGACAACAACTTGGTAGCAACACAACATGACAACAACACAGCATGACAACAACTTGGTAGCAACACAACATGGCAGCAGCACAGCATGACAACAACATAGCATGACAACAACACAGCATGACAACAACTTGGTAGCAACACAACATGACAACAACACAGCATGACAACAACTTGGTAGCAACACAACATGGCAGCAGCACAGAGTACAACCATTATTGGGCACAGACAACAGCACAAAGGTCAAGAAGGTAGAGACAACAATACATCACACAAAGCAGCCACAATTGTCAGTGAGAGTGTCCATGATTGAGTCTTTGAATGAAGAGACTTTTGAGAATATGGCTCTTTAATTGTAAATAAGAATTTGTTCTTAACTGACTTGTCTTGTTAAATAAAGGTTAAATTCTGCCCCTTGTGTTGAGATTTTGCTCTGCTTAGTTTCTTCCTGATTTCCTGCTGAACTATTTTAGCCTGCTGCTAACAGGAAGTTGTTATAAACATCGTTTAAGTGCTGCAAGCAGCCACAGTGTGTGTGTGTGTGTGTATTATTCTACCTCACAATGGAGCTACTGGGAGGTGTTTCCTGCTCCTTTAGGAAGAGTCTTTCCTTTCTCTGTCCAGACATAGTATTATCTCTATCAGCCTCCTATCAGACACCTGTCATCCAAAATTTGATTTGCTAAATTTCATATGTACTGACTGTACAACCTGTCTCTCTCCTCTAATCTCTCTCCTACTGAGTAACCTTTAGTAACCCCCTCTATACAGGGCCTCACCTCTCCTTGTCTGCTCCTCCTAATCTCTCTCCTACTGTCTCTCTCCCTGTCTCTCTCCTAATCTCTCTCCTACTGTCTCTCTCCTAATCTCTCTCCTACTGTTTCTCTCCTACTGTCTCTCTCCTACTGTCTCTCTCCTAATCTCTCTCCTACTGTCTCTCTCCTACTGTCTCTCTCCTAATCTGTCTCTCTCCTAATCTCTCTCCTACTGTCTCTCTCCTACTGTCTCTCTCCTACTGTCTCTCTCCTAATCTCTCTCTACTGTCTCTCTCCTACTGTCTCTCTCCTACTGTCTCTCTCCTACTGTCTCTCTCCTACTGTCTCTCTCCTACTGTCTCTCTCCTACTGTCTCTCTCCTACTGTCTCTGTCCTCTCTGTCTCTCTCCTACTGTCTTCTCCCTAATCTCTCTCCTACTGTCTCTCTCCTATCTCTCTCCTAATGTCTCTCCTACTGTCTCCTCTCCTCTCCTAATCTCTCTCTCTCCTACTGTCTCTCCCTACTGTGTCTCTCTCTCCTAATCTCTCTCTACTGTCTCTCTCCTACTGTCTCTCTCCTAATCTCTCTCCTACTGTCTCTCTCCTACTGTCTTCTCCTCTGTCTCTCTCCTCCTACTGTCTCTCTCCTACTGTTTCTCTCCTCCTACTGTCTCTCCTACTCTCCTCCTCTCTCTCTCCTACTGTCTCTCTCCTAATCTCTCTCCTACTGTCTACTGTCTCTCTCCTACTCTCTCTCCTACTGTCTCTCTCCTACTGTTTCTCCTACTGTTTCTCTCCTACTGTTTCTCCCTGTCTCTCTCCTCCTCTCCTACTGTCTCTCTCCTAATCTCTCTCCTACTGTCTCTCTCCTACTGTCTCTCTCCTACTGTCTGTCTCTCCTAATCCCCACTGTCTCTCCCTACTGTCTCTCTCCTAATCTCTCCTACTGTCTCTCTCCCTACTGTCTCTCTCCTAATCTCTCTCTCTCTCTCCTACTGTCTCTCTCCTACTGTCTCTCTCCTACTGTTTCTCTCCTAATCTGTCTTACTGTCTCCTCCTACTCTCCTACTGTCTCTCTCTACTGTCTCTCTCCTACTGTCTCTCTCCTACTGTCTCTCTCTACTCTCTCCCCACTGTCTCTCTCTCCTACTGTCTCTCTCCTACTGTCTCTCTCCTACTGTCTCTCTCTCTCTCCTACTGTCTCTCTCCTACTGTCTCTCCTCTCTCCTACTGTCTCTCTCTACTGTCTCTCTCCTCCTAATCTCTCTCCTACTGTCTCTCTGTCCTCTGTCTCTCTCCTAATCTCTCTCCTACTGTCTCTCTCCTAATCTCTCTCCTACTCCTCTCCTAATCTCTCTCCTACTGTCTCTCTCCTACTGTCCTTCTCTCCTACTGTCTCTCTCCTCCTAATCTCTCCTACTGTCTCTCTCCTAATGTCTCTCTCCTAATCTCTCTCCTACTGTCTCTCTCTCTCTCCTACTGTCTCTCCTAATCTCTCTCCTAATCTGTCTCTCTCCTCCTGTCTCTCTCCTACTGTCTCTCTCCTACTGTCTCTCTCCTAATCTCTCTCCTGTCTCTCTCCTACTGTCTCTCTCCTACTGTCTCTCTCCTACTGTCTCTCTCCTACTGTCTCTCCTACTGTCTCTCCCTACTGTCTCTCTCCTACTCTCTCTCCTACTGTCTCTCTCCTACTGTCTCTCTCTCCTCACTGTCTCTCTACTGTCTCTCTCCTACTGTCTCTCTCTCTACTGTCTCTCTCCTACTGTCTCTCCTGTCTCTCTCCTAATGTCTCTCCTAATCTCTCTCCTGTCTCTCTCCTACTGTCTCTCTCCTAATCTCTCTCCTACTGTCTCTCTCCTACTGTCTCTCTCCTACTGTCTCTCTCTAATCTCTCTCCTACTGTCTCTCTCCTACTGTCTCTCCCTACTGTCTCTCCTACTGTCTCTCTCCTACTGTCTCTCTCTCCTACTGTCTCTCTCCTCTCCCACTGTCTCTCTCCTAATCTCTCCTCTCTGTCTCCTACTGTCTCTCTCCTAATCTCTCTCCTACTGTCTCTCTCCTAATCTCTCTCCTCTCTCCTACTGTCTCTCTCCTAATCTCTCTCCTACTGTCTCTCTCCTACTGTTTCTCTCCTAATCTCTCTCCTACTGTCTCTCTCCTACTGTCTCTCTCCTACTGTTTCTCCTACTGTCTCTCCTAATCTCTCTCCTACTGTCTCTCTCCTAATCTCTCTCCTACTGTCTCTCTCCTAATGTCTCTCTCCCTACTGTCTCTCTCCTACTGTCTCTCTCCTAATCTCTCTCCTACTGTCTCTCTCCTACTGTCTCTCTCCTAATCTCTCTCCTACTGTCTCTCTCCTACTGTTTCTCTCCTAATCCTCTCCTACTGTCTCTCTCCTATGTCTCTCTCCCTAATCTCTCTCCTACTGTCTCTCTCCTACTGTCTCTCTCCTACTGTCTCTCTCTCTGTCCTAATCTCTCCTACTGTCTCTCTCCTAATGTTTCTCTCTCCTACTGTCTCTCTCCTACTGTCTCTCTCCTAATCTCTCTCTCTCCCTGTCTCTCTCCTACTGTTTCTCTCCTACTGTCTCTCTCCTACTGTCTCTCTCCTCTCCTACTGTCTCTCTCCTAATCTCTCCTACTGTCTCTCTCCTACTGTCTCTACTCCTAATCTCTCTCCTACTGTCTCTCTCCTACTGTCTCTCTCCTACTGTCTCTCTCCTACTGTCTCTCTCCTACTGTCTCTCTCCTAATCTCTCTCCTACTGTCTCTCTCCTACTGTCTCTCTCCTAATGTCTCTCTCCTAAATCTCTCTCCTACTGTCTCTCTCCTCCTAATCTCTCCTCCTCTCTCCTAATCTCTCTCTCCTACTGTCTCTAATCTCTCTCCTACTGTCTCTCCTCTACTGTCTCTCTCCTACTGTCTCTCTCCTAATCTCTCCTACTGTCTCACTCCCACTGTCTCTCCTAATCTCTCTCTACTGTCTCTCTCCTACTGTCTCTCCTAATCTCTCTCCTACTGTCTGTCTCTCCCCACTCTCCTAATCTCTCCCCTACTGTCTCTCTCCTACTGTCTCTCTCCTAATCTCTCTCCTACTGTCTCTCTCTACTGTCTCTCTCCTAATCTCTCTCCTACTGTCTCTCTCCTCTGTCTCTCTCCTAATCTCTCTCTCCCACTGTCTCCTCCTACTGTCTCTCTCCTACTGTCTCTCTCCTAATCTCTCTCCCACTGTCTCTCTCCTACTGTTTCTCTCCTACTGTCTCTCTCCTACTCTCTCTCCTACTGTCTCTCTCCTACTGTCTCTCTCCTAATCTCTCTCCTAATCTCTCTCCTCTCTCCTACTGTCTCTCTCCTAATCTCTCTCCTACTGTCTCTCTCCTAATCTGTCTCCTACTGTCTCTCTCCTAATCTCTCTCCTACTGTCTCTCTCCTACTGTCTCTCTCCTACTGTCTCTCTCCTAATCTCTCTCCTACTAATCTCTCTCCTAATCTCTCTCCTACTGTCTCTCTCCTACTGTCTCTCCTAATCTCTCCTACTGTCTCTCTCCTAATCTCTCTCCTACTGTCTCTCTCCTAATCTCTCTCCTACTGTCTCTCTCCTACTGTTTCTCTCCTACTGTTTCTCTCCTAATCTCTCCTACTGTCTCTCTCCTCTCTCCTACTGTCTCTCTCCTAATCTCTCTCCTACCGTCTCTCTCCTACTGTCTCTCTCCTGTCTCTCTCCTAATCTCTCTCTGTCTCTCTCCTACTGTCTCTCTCCTAATCTCTCTCCCTACTGTCTCTCTCCTAATCTCTCTCCCTACTGTCTCTCTCCTACTGTCTCTCTCCTAATCTCTCCTACTGTCTCTCTCCTACTGTCTCTCTCCTAATCTCTCTCCTACTGTCTCTCCTCTCTCCCTGTCTCTCTCCTACTGTTTCTCTCCTCTAATCTCTCTCCTACTGTTCTCTCCTAATCTCTCTCCTACTGTCTCTCTCCTACTGTCTCTCTCCTACTGTCTCTCCTTCTCTCCTACTGTCTCTCTCCCCACTGTCTCTGTCTCTCTCCTAATCTCTCTCCTACTGTCTCTCTCCTACTGTCTCTCTCCTCCTAATCTCCTCTCTCTACTGTCTCTCCTACTCTCTCTCCTACTGTCTCTCCTACTGTCTTCCCTACTGTCTCTCTCCCTACTGTCTCTCCTAATCTCTCTCCTACTGTCTCTCTCTGTCTCTCCCTACTGTTTCTCTCCTAATCTCTCTCCTACTGTCTCTCTCCTAATCTCTCTCCTACTCTCTCTCCTACTGTCTCTCTCCTAATCTCTCTCTGTCTCTCTCCTACTGTCTCTCTCCTAATCTCTCTCCTACTGTCTCTCTCCCACTGTCTCTCTCCTACTGTCTCTCTCCTACTGTCTCTCTCCTAATCTCTTCTCTCCCTACTGTCTCTCTCCTAATCTCTCTCCTACTGTCTCTCTCCTACTGTCTCTCCTCTACTGTCTCTCTCCTACTGTCTCTCTCTGTCTTCTCTCTCCTACTGTCTCTCTCCTACTGTCTCTCTCCTACTGTTTCTCTCCTAATCTCTCTCCTACTGTCTCTCTCCTACTGTCTCTCTCCTACTGTCTCTCTCCTACTGTCTCTCTCCTAATCTCTCTCCTACTGTCTCTCCTACTGTCTCTCTCCTCTGTTTCTCTACTGTCTCTCTCCTACTCTCTCTCTCTCTCTCTAATCTCTCTCCTACTGTCTCTCTCTCTCTCCTAATCTCTCTCCTACTGTCTCTCTCCTACTCTCTCCTACTGTCTCTCTCCTACTGTCTCTCTCCTAATCTATCTCTCTCCTACTGTCTCTCTCCTACTCTCTCTCCTACTGTCTCTCTCCTACTGTTTCTCTCTCTCCTCTCTCCTAATCTCTCCTACTGTCTCTCTCCTAATCTCTCTCCTACTGTCTTCTCTCCTACTGTCTTCTCTCCCATCTCTCCTACTGTCTCTCTCCTACTGTCTCTCCCTACTGTCTCTCTCCTATGTCTTCTCCTCTCTCTCCTACTGTCTCTCTCCTACTCTCTCCTAATCTCTCTCCTACTGTCTCTCTCCCTAATCTCTCTCCCTAATCTCTCTCCTAATCTCTCTCCTACTGTCTCTCCTCTTACTGTCTCTCTCCTACTGTCTCTCTCTAATCTCTCCTACTGTCTCTCTCCTACTGTCTCTCTCCTAATCTCTCTCCCATTGTCTCTCTCCTAATCTCTCCTACTGTCTCTCTCTAATCTCTCTCCTACTGTCTCTCTCCTACTGTCTCTCTCCTACTGTCTCTCTCCTAATCTCTCTCCTACTGTCTCTCTCCTACTAATCTCTCTCCTACTGTCTCTCTCTCTCTCTACTGTCTCTCTCCTAATCTCTCTCCTACTGTCTCTCTCCTCTGTCTAATCTCTCTCCTACTGTCTCTCTCCTACTGTCTCTCTCTCTCCTACTGTCTCTCTCCTAATCTCTCTCCCCTCTGTCTCTCTCCTAATCTCTCTCCTACTGTTTCTCTCTCTCTGTCTCTCTCCTAATCTCTCCCTACTGTTTCTCTCCTAATCTCTCTCCTACTGTCTCTCTCCTAATCTCTCTCCTACTGTCTCTCTCCTACTGTCTCTCTCCTACTGTCTCTCTCCTAATCTCTCTCCTACT
>NW_025748200.1:0-39087 GCF_021184085.1 Oncorhynchus gorbuscha | reverse complement strand
TGTCAACCACAGGGATCAATAAACTAGTGTCAACCACAGGGATCAATAAACACCAATAAACTAGTGTCAACCACAGGGATCAATAAACACCAATAAACTAGTGTCAACCACAGGGATCAATAAACACCCAATAAACTAGTGTCAACCACAGGGATCAATAAACTAGTGTCAACCACAGGGATCAATAAACTAGTGTCAACCACAGGGATCAATAAACTAGTGTCAACCACAGGGATCAATAAACTAGTGTCAACCACAGGGTCAATAACACCAATAAACTAGTGTCAACCACAGGGATCAATAAACTAGTGTCAACCACAGGGATCAATAAACACCAATAAACTAGTGTCAACCACAGGGATCAATAAACTAGTGTCAACCACAGGGATCAATAAACTAGTGTCAACCACAGGGATCAATAAACTAGTGTCAACCACAGGGATCAATAAACTAGTGTCAACCACAGGGATCAATAAACTAGTGTCAACCACAGGGATCAATAAACACCAATAAACTAGTGTCAACCACAGGGATCAATAAACTAGTGTCAACCACAGGGATCAATAAACTAGTGTCAACCACAGGGATCAATAAACTAGTGTCAACCACAGGGATCAATAAACTAGTGTCAACCACAGGGATCAATAAACTAGTGTCAACCACAGGGATCAATAAACTAGTGTCAACCACAGGGATCAATAAACTAGTGTCAACCACAGGGATCAATAAACTAGTGTCAACCACAGGGATCAATAAACACCAATAAACTAGTGTCAACCACGAAAGGGATCTAATAAACTAGTGTCAACCACAGGGATCAATAAGCACCACAACTAGTGTCAACCACAGGGATCAATAAACTAGTGTCAACCACAGGGATCAATAAACTAGTGTCAACCACAGGGATCAATAAACTAGTGTCAACCACAGGGATCAATAAACTAGTGTCAACCACAGGGATCAATAAACTGAGTGTCAGCCACAGGGATCAATAAACTGAGTGTCAACCACAGGGATCAATAAACTAGTGTCAACCACAGGGATCAATAAACACCAATAAACTAGTGTCAACCACAGGGATCAATAAACTAGTGTCAACCACAGGATCAATAACTAGTGTCAACCACAGGGATCAATAAACTAGTGTCAACCACAGGGATCAATAAACTAGTGTCAACCACAGGGATCAATAAACTAGTGTCAACCACAGGGATCAATAAACTGAGTGTCAACCACAGGGATCAATAAACTAGTGTCAACCACAGGGATCAATAAACTGAGTGTCAACCAGGGGATCAACAAGCACCAATAAACTAGCGTCAACCATAGGGATCAATGAACTAGTGTCAGCCACAGGGATCAATAAACTAGTGTCAACCACAGGGATCAATAAACTGAGTGTCAACCACAGGGATCAATAAACTAGTGTCAACCACAGGGATCAATAAACTAGTGTCAACCACAGGGATCAATAAACTAGTGTCAACCACAGGGATCAATAAACTAGTGTCAACCACAGGGATCAATAAGCACCAATAAACTAGTGTCAACCACAGGGATCAATAAACACCAATAAACTAGTGTCAACCACAGGGATCAATAAACACCAATAAACTAGTGTCAACCACAGGGATCAATAAACTAGTGTCAACCACAGGGATCAATAAACTAGTGTCAACCACAGGGATCAATAAACTAGTGTCAACCACAGGGATCAATAAACTAGTGTCAACCACAGGGATCAATAAACTAGTGTCAACCACAGGGATCAATAAACTAGTGTCAACCACAGGGATCAATAAACTAGTGTCAACCACAGGGATCAATAAACTAGTGTCAACCACAGGGATCAATAAACTAGTGTCAACCACAGGGATCAATAAACTAGTGTCAACCACAGGGATCAATAAACTAGTGTCAACCACGGGACTATAACTAGTGTCAACCAGGACCAATAAACTAGTGTCAACCACAGGGATCAATAAACTAGTGTCAACCACAGGGATCAATAAACACCAATAAACTAGTGTCAACCACAGGGATCAATAAACTAGTGTCAACCACAGGGATCAATAAACACCAATAGACTAGTGTCAACCACGGGGATCAATAAACACCAATAGACTAGTGTCAACCACAGGGATCATTAAACTAGTGTCAACCACAGGGATCAATAAACTAGTGTCAACCACAGGGATCAATAAACTAGTGTCAACCACAGGGATCAATAAACTAGTGTCAACCACAGGGATCAATAAACACCAATAAACTAGTGTCAACCACAGGGATCAATAAACACCAATAGACTAGTGTCAACCACAGGGATCAATAAACTAGTGTCAACCACAGGGATCAATAAACACCAATAGACTAGTGTCAACCACAGGGATCAATAAACACCAATAGACTAGTGTCAACCACAGGGATCATTAAACTAGTGTCAACCACAGGATCAATAAACTAGTGTCAACCACAGGGATCAATAAACTAGTGTCAACCACAGGGATCAATAAACTAGTGTCAACCACAGGGATCAATAAACACCAATAAACTAGTGTCAACCACAGGGATCAATAAACACCAATAGACTAGTGTCAACCACAGGGACCAATAAACACCAATAAACTAGTGTCAACCACAGGGATCAATAAACACCAATAAACTAGTGTCAACCACAGGGATCAATAAACACCAATAAACTAGTGTCAACCACAGGGATCAATAAACTAGTGTCAACCACAGGGATCAATAAACTAGTGTCAACCACAGGGATCAATAAACTAGTGTCAACCACAGGGATCAATAAACTATGTCAACCACAGGGATCAATAAACTAGTGTCAACCACAGGATCAAATAAACTAGTGTCAACCACAGGATCAATAAACTAGTGTCAACCACAGATCAATAAATAGTGTCAACCAGGGATCAATAAACTAGTCAACCACAGGGATCAATAAACACAGTGTCAACCACTAGTGTCAACCACAGGGATCAATAAACTAGTGTCAACCACAGGGATCAATAAACACCAATAGACTAGTGTCAACCACAGGGATCAATAAACACCAATAGACTAGTGTCAACCACAGGGATCATTAAACTAGTGTCAACCACAGGGATCAATAAACTAGTGTCAACCACAGGGATCAATAAACTAGTGTCAACCACAGGGATCAATAAACTAGTGTCAACCACAGGGATCAATAAACTAGTGTCAACCAGGATCAATAAACTAGTGTCAACCACAGGATCAATAAACTAGTGTCAACCACAGGGATCAATAAACACCAATAGACTAGTGTCAACCACAGGGACCAATAAACACCAATAAAAACTAGTGTCAACCACAGGATCAATAAACACCAATAAACTAGTGTCAACCATAGGGATCAATAAACACCAATAAACTAGTGTCAACCACAGGGATCAATAAACACCAATAAACTAGTGTCAACCACAGGGATCAATAAACACCAATAAACTAGTGTCAACCACAGGGATCAATAAACTAGTGTCAACCACAGGATCAATAAACTAGTGTCAACCACAGGGATCAATAAACACCAATAAACTAGTGTCAACCACAGGGATCAATAAACACCAATAAACTAGTGTCAACCACAGGGATCAATAAACACCAATAAACTAGTGTCAACCACAGGGATCAATAAACTAGTGTCAACCACAGGGATCAATAAACTAAACACCAATAAACTAGTGTCAACCACAGGGATCAATAAAACTAGTGTCAACCACAGGGATCAATAAACTAGTGTCAACCACAGGGATCAATAAACACCAATAAACCAGTGTCAACCACAGGGATCAATAAACCAGTGTCAACCAGGGATCAATAAACTAGTGTCAACCACAGGGATCAATAAACTAGTGTCAACCACAGTGGATCAATAAACACAACAATAAACTAGTGTCAACCACAGGGATCAATAAACACCAATAAACTAGTGTCAACCACAGGGATCAATAAACACCAATAAACTAGTGTCAACCAGGATCAATAAACTAGTGTCAACCACAGGATCAATAAACTAGTGTCAACCACAGGGATCAATAAACTAGTGTCAACCACAGGATCAATAAACACCAATAAACTAGTGTCAACCACAGGATCAATAAACACCAATAAACTAGTGTCAACCACAGGATCAATAAACACCAATAAACTAGTGTCAACCAGGATCAATAAACTAAACTAGTGTCAACCACAGGGATCAATAAACACCAATAAACTAGTGTCAACACAGGGATCAATAAACTAGTGTCAACCACAGGGATCAATAAACTAGTGTCAACCAGGATCAATAAACACCAATAGAACCACAGGGACTAATGTCAACCACAGGGATCAATAAACACCAATAATACTAGTGTCAACCACAGGGATCAATAAACACCAATAAACTAGTGTCAACCAGGATCAATAAACTAGTGTCAACCACAGGATCAATAAACTAGTGTCAACCACAGGGATCAATAAACTAGTGTCAACCACAGGGATCAATAAACACCAATAAACTAGTGTCAACCACAGGGATCAATAAACACCAATAAACTAGTGTCAACCAGATCAATAAACACCAATAGTGTCAACCACAGGGATCAATAAACTAGTGTCAACCACAGGATCAATAAACACCAATAAACTAGTGTCAACCACAGGATCAATAAACTAGTGTCAACACCAATAAACTAGTGTCAACCACAGGATCAATAAACACAACCACAGGGATCAATAAACTAGTGTCAACCACAGGGATCAATAAACTAGTATCAACCACAGGGATCAATAAACTAGTGTCAACCACAGGGATCAATAAACACCAATAAACTGTCAACCATACAGGGATCAATAAACACCAATAAACTAGTGTCAACCACAGGATCAATAAACTAGTGTCAACCACAGGGATCAATAAACACCATAAACTAGTGTCAACCACAGGATCAATAAACTAGTGTCAACCACAGGGATCAATAAACTAGTGTCAACCAGGGATCAATAAACTAAACTAGTGTCAACCACAGGATCAATAAACACCAATAAACTAGTGTCAACCACAGGGATCAATAAACTAGTGTCAACCAGGGATCAATAAACTAGTGTCAACCACAGGGATCAATAAACTAGTGTCAACCACAGGGATCAATAAACACCAATAAACTAGTGTCAACCACAGGGATCAATAAACTAGTGTCAACCAGGATCAATAAACTAGTGTCAACCACAGGGATCAATAAACTAGTGTCAACCACAGGGATCAATAAACTAGTGTCAACCACAGGGATCAATAAACTAGTGTCAACCACAGGGATCAATAAACTAGTGTCAACCACAGGGATCAATAAACTAAACTAGTGTCAACCACAGGGATCAATAAACTAGTGTCAACCACAGGGATCAATAAACTAGTGTCAACCACAGGGATCAATAAACTAGTGTCAACCACAGGGATCAATAAACTAGTGTCAACCACAGGGATCAATAAACTAGTGTCAACCACAGGGATCAATAAACTAGTGTCAACCACAGGGATCAATAAACTAAACTAGTGTCAACCACAGGGATCAATAAACTAGTGTCAACCACAGGATCAATAAACTAGTGTCAACCACAGGGATCAATAAACACCAATAAACTAGTGTCAACCACAGGGATCAATAAACAGTGTCCCAATAAAAACTAGTGTCAACCACAGGGATCAATAAACTAGTGTCAACCACAGGGATCAATAAACTAGTGTCAACCACAGGGATCAATAAACACCAATAAACTAGTGTCAACCACAGGGATCAATAAACACCAATAAACTAGTGTCAACCACAGGGATCAATAAACACCAATAAACTAGTGTCAACCACAGGGATCAATAAACTAGTGTCAACCACAGGGATCAATAAACACCAATAAACTAGTGTCAACCACAGGGATCAATAAACTAGTGTCAACCACATCAATAAACTAGTGTCAACCACAGGGATCAATAAACACCAATAAACTAGTGTCAACCACAGGGATCAATAAACTAGTGTCAACCAATCAATAAACTAGTGTCAACCACAGGGATCAATAAACTAGTGTCAACCACAGGGATCAAACTAAACCACAGGGATCAATAAACTAGTGTCAACCACAGGGATCAATAAACACCAATAGTAGTGTCAACCACAGGGATCAATAAACTAGTGTCAACCACAGGGATCAATAAACACCAATAAACTAGTGTCAACCACAGGGATCAATAAACTAGTGTCAACCACAGGGATCAATAAACACCAATAAACTAGTGTCAACCACAGGGATCAATAAACACCAATAAACTAGTGTCAACCACAGGGATCAATAAACTAGTGTCAACCACAGGGATCAATAAACACCAATAGTGTCAACCACAGGGATCAATAAACACCAATAAACTAGTGTCAACCACAGGGATCAATAAACTAGTGTCAACCACAGGGATCAATAAACACCAATAAACTAGTGTCAACCACAGGGATCAATAAACTAGTGTCAACCACAGGGATCAATAAACTAGTGTCAACCACAGGGATCAATAAACTAGTGTCAACCACAGGGATCAATAAACTAGTGTCAACCACAGGGATCAATAAACTAGTGTCAACCACAGGGATCAATAAACACCAATAAACTAGTGTCAACCACAGGGATCAATAAACACCAATAAACTAGTGTCAACCACAGGGATCAATAAACTAGTGTCAACCACAGGGATCAATAAACACCAATAAACTAGTGTCAACCACAGGGATCAATAAACACCAATAGGTCAACCACAGGGATCAATAAACTAGTGTCAACCACAGGGATCAATAAACTAGTGTCAACCACAGGGATCAATAAACTAGTGTCAACCACAGGGATCAATAAACTAGTGTCAACCACAGGGATCAATAAACTAGTGTCAACCACAGGGATCAATAAACTAGTGTCAACCACAGGGATCAATAAACACCAATAGACTAGTGTCAACCACAGGGATCAATAAACACCAATAAACTAGTGTCAACCACAGGGATCAATAAACTAAACTAGTGTCAACCACAGGGATCAATAAACTAGTGTCAACCACAGGGATCAATAAACTAGTGTCAACCACAGGGATCAATAAACTAGTGTCAACCACAGGGATCAATAAACTAGTGTCAACCACAGGGATCAATAAACTAGTGTCAACCACAGGGATCAATAAACTAGTGTCAACCACAGGGATCAATAAACTAGTGTCAACCACAGGGATCAATAAACACCAATAAACTAGTGTCAACCACAGGGATCAATAAACTAGTGTCAACCACAGGGATCAATAAACACCAATAAACTAGTGTCAACCACAGGGATCAATAAACTAGTGTCAACCACAGGGATCAATAAACTAGTGTCAACCACAGGGATCAATAAACTAGTGTCAACCACAGGGATCAATAAACTAGTGTCAACCACAGGGATCAATAAACTAGTGTCAACCACAGGGATCAATAAACTAGTGTCAACCACAGGGATCAATAAACTCCACAGGGATCAATAAACTAGTGTCAACCACAGGGATCAATAAACTAGTGTCACCACAGGGATCAATAAACTAGTGTCAACCACAGGGATCAATAAACTAGTGTCAACCACAGGGATCAATAAACTAGTGTCAACCACAGGGATCAATAAACTAGTGTCAACCACAGGGATCAATAAACTAGTGTCAACCACAGGGATCAATAAACTAGTGTCAACCACAGGGATCAATAAACACCAATAAACTAGTGTCAACCACAGGGATCAATAAACTAGTGTCAACCACAGGGATCAATAAACTAGTGTCAACCACAGGGATCAATAAACACCAATAAACTAGTGTCAACCACAGGGATCAATAAACTAGTGTCAACCACAGGGATCAATAAACTAGTGTCAACAATAATAAACTAGTGTCAACCACAGGGATCAATAAACTAAACTAGTGTCAACCACAGGGATCAATAAACACCAATAAACTAGTGTCAACCACAGGGATCAATAAACTAGTGTCAACCACAGGGATCAATAAACTAGTGTCAACCACAGGGATCAATAAACTAGTGTCAACCACAGGGATCAATAAACTAGTGTCAACCACAGGGATCAATAAACACCAATAAACTAGTGTCAACCACAGGGATCAATAAACTAGTGTCAACCACAGGGATCAATAAACACCAATAAACTAGTGTCAACCACAGGGATCAATAAACTAGTGTCAACCACAGGGATCAATAAACTAGTGTCAACAATAAACACAGGGATCAATAAACACCAATAAACTAGTGTCAACCACAGGGATCAATAAACTAGTGTCAACCACAGGGATCAATAAACTAGTGTCAACCACAGGGATCAATAAACACCAATAAACTAGTGTCAACCACAGGGATCAATAAACTAGTGTCAACCACAGGGATCAATAAACACCAATAAACTAGTGTCAACCACAGGGATCAATAAACTAGTGTCAACCACAGGGATCAATAAACTAGTGTCAACCACAGGGATCAATAAACTAGTGTCAACCACAGGGATCAATAAACTAGTGTCAACCACAGGGATCAATAAACTAGTGTCAACCACAGGGATCAATAAACCAAAACTAGTGTCAACCACAGGGATCAATAAACACCAATAAACTAGTGTCAACCACAGGGATCAATAAACACCAATAAACTAGTGTCAACCACAGGGATCAATAAACTAGTGTCAACCACAGGGATCAATAAACTAGTGTCAACCACAGGGATCAATAAACTAGTGTCAACCACAGGGATCAATAAACTAGTGTCAACCACAGGGATCAATAAACTAGTGTCAACCACAGGGATCAATAAACTAGTGTCAACCACAGGGATCAATAAACACCAATAAACTAGTGTCAACCACAGGGATCAATAAACTAGTGTCAACCACAGGGATCAATAAACAGTGTCAACCACAGGGATCAATAAACTAGTGTCAACCACAGGGATCAATAAACTAGTGTCAACCACAGGGATCAATAAACACCAATAAACTAGTGTCAACCACAGGGATCAATAAACTAGTGTCAACCACAGGGATCAATAAACTAGTGTCAACCACAGGGATCAATAAACTAGTGTCAACCACAGGGATCAATAAACACCAATAAACTAGTGTCAACCACAGGGATCAATAAACTAGTGTCAACCACAGGGATCAATAAACTAGTGTCAACCACAGGGATCAATAAACACCAATAAACTAGTGTCAACCACAGGGATCAATAAACTAGTGTCAACCACAGGGATCAATAAACTAGTGTCAACCACAGGGATCAATAAACTAGTGTCAACCACAGGGATCAATAAACTAGTGTCAACCACAGGGATCAATAAACTACAACAAGGGATAAACTAGTGTCAACCACAGGGATCAATAAACTAGTGTCAACCACAGGGATCAATAAACTAGTGTCAACCACAGGGATCAATAAACTAGTGTCAACCACAGGGATCAATAAACTAGTGTCAACCACAGGGATCAATAAACACCAATAAACTAGTGTCAACCACAGGATCAATAAACTAGTGTCAACCACAGGGATCAATAAACTAGTGTCAACCACAGGGATCAATAAACACCAATAAACTAGTGTCAACCACAGGGATCAATAAACTAGTGTCAACCACAGGGATCAATAAACACCAATAAACTAGTGTCAACCACAGGGATCAATAAACTAGTGTCAACCACAGGGATCAATAAACTAGTGTCAACCACAGGGATCAATAAACACCAATAGTAGTGTCAACCACAGGGATCAATAAACACCAATAGACTAGTGTCAACCACAGGGATCAATAAACACCAATAAACCACAGGGATCAATAAACTAGTGTCAACCACAGGGATCAATAAACACCAATAAACTAGTGTCAACCACAGGGATCAATAAACTAGTGTCAACCACAGGGATCAATAAACTAGTGTCAACCACAGGGATCAATAAACTAGTGTCAACCACAGGGATCAATAAATAAACCACCAATAAACTAGTGTCAACCACAGGGATCAATAAACACAACAATAATAAACTAGTGTCAACCACAGGGATCAATAAACTAGTGTCAACCACAGGGATCAATAAACACCAATAAACTAGTGTCAACCACAGGGATCAATAAACACCAATAAACTAGTGTCAACCACAGGGATCAATAAACTAGTGTCAACCACAGGGATCAATAAACTAAACTAGTGTCAACCACAGGGATCAATAAACTAGTGTCAACCACAGGGATCAATAAACACCAATAAACTAGTGTCAACCACAGGGATCAATAAACTAGTGTCAACCACAGGGATCAATAAACTAGTGTCAACCACAGGGATCAATAAACACCAATAGTAGTGTCAACCACAGGGATCAATAAACACCAATAAACTAGTGTCAACCACAGGGATCAATAAACTAGTGTCAACCACAGGGATCAATAAACACCAATAAACTAGTGTCAACCACAGGGATCAATAAACTAGTGTCAACCACAGGGATCAATAAACAGTGTCAACCACAGGGATCAATAAACTAGTGTCAACCACAGGGATCAATAAACACCAATAAACTAGTGTCAACCACAGGGATCAATAAACACCAATAAACTAGTGTCAACCACAGGGATCAATAAACAGTGTCAATAAAATAAACACCAATAGTAGTGTCAACCACAGGGATCAATAAACACCAATAAACTAGTATCAACCACAGGGATCAATAAACACCAATAAACTAGTGTCAACCACAGGGATCAATAAACTAGTGTCAACCACAGGGATCAATAAACACCAATAAACTAGTGTCAACCACAGGGATCAATAAACACCAATAAACTAGTGTCAACCACAGGGATCAATAAACTAGTGTCAACCACAGGGATCAATAAACACAACAATAAAAACTAGTGTCAACCACAGGGATCAATAAACTAGTGTCAACCACAGGGATCAATAAACTAGTGTCAACCACAGGGATCAATAAACTAGTGTCAACCACAGGGATCAATAAACTAGTGTCAACCACAGGGATCAATAAACACCAATAAACTAGTGTCAACCACAGGGATCAATAAACTAGTGTCAACCACAGGGATCAATAAACACCAATAAACTAGTGTCAACCACAGGGATCAATAAACTAGTGTCAACCACAGGGATCAATAAACTAGTGTCAACCACAGGGATCAATAAACTAGTGTCAACCACAGGGATCAATAAACACCAATAGTGTCAACCACAGGGATCAATAAACTAAACTAGTGTCAACCACAGGGATCAATAAACTAGTGTCAACCACAGGGATCAATAAACACCAATAAACTAGTGTCAACCACAGGGATCAATAAACTAGTGTCAACCACAGGGATCAATAAACTAGTGTCAACCACAGGGATCAATAAACTAGTGTCAACCACAGGGATCAATAAACACCAATAAACTAGTGTCAACCACAGGGATCAATAAACTAGTGTCAACCACAGGGATCAATAAACTAGTGTCAACCACAGGGATCAATAAACAAATAAACTAGTGTCAACCACAGGGATAGTGTCATATATATATATATTTGTTTTTGACAGGGCTTGAATAGAGAAGAGGGTCAATGGGTTTGAGCCGTTTCCTTACAGGGAAATGTTATATGCATTTATTTTATTTATCCTACCTGTAAGGTTCCATCATCCACAAAACCTCTTATGTCAGCCCAGGTGGTTGGCTTGTGTGCTGGCATGGTGGGGTTAGGCCTAGTCAGGGAGTCTGGTTCCTCTTAAGGTTTCTTCCTTCTACTGTGAACTGCTTGCTCTTGGGGGGGGGGTCGATATCAGGGATGGCGCCCGGGAAACTAGATATATAGGATGGCGCCCGGGGAACTAGATATCTGGGATGGCGCCCGGGGAACTAGATATCTAGGGATGGCGCCCGGGGAACTAGATATCTGGGATGGCGCCCGGGGAACTAGATATCTGGGATGGCGCCCGGGGGACTAGATATCTGGGATGGCTCCCGGGGGACTAGATATCTGGGATGGCGCCCGGGGAACTAGATATCTGGGATGGCGCCCGGGGAACTAGATATATAGGATGGCGCCCGGGGGACTAGATATCTGGGATGGCGCCCGGGGAACTAGATATCTAGGATGGCGCCCGGGGGACTAGATATCTGGGATGGCGCCCGGGGACTAGATATCTGGGATGGCGCCCGGGGGACTAGATATATAGGATGGCGCCCGGGGGACTAGATATATAGGATGGCGCCCGGGGGACTAGATATATAGGATGGCGCCCGGGGGAACTAGATATCTGGGATGGCGCCCGGGGAACTAGATATCTGGGATGGCGCCCGGGGACTAGATATCTGGGATGGATATATAGGATGGCGCCCGGGGGACTAGATATCTGGGATGGTGCCCGGGGACTAGATATCTGGGATGGCGCCCTGGGGACTAGATATCTGGGATGGCGCCCGGGAACTAGATATCTGGGATGGCGCCCGGGGGACTAGATATCTGGGATGGCGCCCGGGGAACTAGATATCTGGGATGGCGCCCAGGGGAATAGGATAGGATGGCGCCCGGGGACTAGATATCTGGGATGGCGCCCGGGGGACTAGATATCTGGGATGGCGCCCGGGGGACTAGATATCTGGGATGGCTCCCGGGGGACTAGATATCTGGGATGGCTCCCGGGGGACTAGATATCTGGGATGGCTCCCGGGGGACTAGATATCTGGGATGGCGCCCGGGGGACTAGATATCTGGGATGGCGCCCGGGGGACTAGATATCTGGGATGGCGCCCGGGGGACTAGATATCTGGGATGGCGCCCGGGGAACTACCAACAGACAGACCAGTAATTCCCTCGTCTCTGATCTGTAGAATACAAAGACGACGAGGCCCTGATATCTAAGAACTCCTCTGTCATCATCAGAAGAATACCCATCGGAGGAGTCAAGGCTTCAAGCAAGATGTATAACATGTGAGTACATATATACACAGTGTAGTTACCTGGCCTTAAACTGGCCTGTAGTCACCTGGCCTTAACACAGCCTGTAGTCACCTGGCCTTAACCCAGCCTGTAGTCACCTGGCCTTAACCCAGCCTGTAGTCACCTGGCCTTAACCCAGCCTGTAGTCACCTGGCCTTAACCCAGCCTGTAGTCACCTGGCCTTAACCCAGCCTGTAGTCACCTGGCCTTAACCCAGCCTGTAGTCACCTGGCCTTAACCCAGCCTGTAGTCACCTGGCCTTAACCCAGCCTGTAGTCACCTGGCCTTAACCCAGCCTGTAGTCACCTGGCCTTAACCCAGCCTGTAGTCACCTGGCCTTAACCCAGCCTGTAGTCACCTGGCCTGTAGTCACCTGGCCTTAACCCAGCCTGTAGTTACCTGGCCTTAACCCGGCCTGTAGTTACCTGGCCTTAACCTGGCCTGTAGTTATCTGGCCTTAACCTGGCCTGTAGTTACCTGGCCTTAACCCAGCCTGTAGTCACCTGGCCTTAACCCAGCCTGTAGTCACCTGGCCTGTAGTCACCTGGCCTGTAGTCACCTGGCCTGTAGTCACCTGGCCTTAACCCGGCCTGTAGTCACCTGGCCTGTAGTCAACTGGCCTTAACCCAGCCTGTAGTCACCTGGCCTTAACCTAGCCTGTAGTCACCTGGCCTTAACCCAGCCTGTAGTCACCTGCCCTGTAGTCAACTGGCCTTAACCCAGCCTGTAGTCACCTGGCCTGTAGTCACCTGGCCTTAACCCAGCCTGTAGTCACCTGGCCTGTAGTCTCCTGGCCTTAACCCAGCCTGTAGTCACCTGGCCTTAACCCAGCCTGTAGGCACCTGGCCTGTAGTCACCTGGCCTTAACCCAGCCTGTAGTCACCTGGCCTGTAGGCACCTGGCCTTAACCCAGCCTGTAGTCACCTGGCCTTAACCCAGCCTGTAGTCACCTGGCCTGTAGTCACCTGGTCTTAACCCAGCCTGTAGTCACCTGGCCTGTAGTCACCTGGTCTTAACCCAGCCTGTAGTCACCTGGCCTGTAGTCACCTGGCCTTAACCCAGCCTGTAGTCACCTGGCCTGTAGTCACCCGGCCTGTAGTCACCTGGCCTTAACCCAGCCTGTAGTCACCTGGCCTTAACCCAGCCTGTAGTCACCTGGCCTTAACCCAGCCTGTAGTTACCTGGCCTTAACCCAGCCTGTAGTCACCTGGCCTTAACCCAGCCTGTAGTCACCTGGCCTTAACCCAGCCTGTAGGCACCTGGCCTTAACCCAGCCTGTAGTCACCTGGCCTTAACCCAGCCTGTAGTCACCTGGCCTGTAGTCACCTGGCCTGTAGTCAACTGGCCTTAACCCAGCCTGTAGTCACCTGGCCTGTAGTCACCTGGTCTTAACCCAGCCTGTAGTCACCTGACCTGTAATCACCTGGCCTTAACCCAGCCTGTAGTCACCTGGCCTGTAGTCACCCGGCCTGTAGTCACCTGGCCTGTAGTCACCCGGCCTGTAGTTACCTGGCCTTAACCCAGCCTGTAGTCACCTGGCCTTAACCCAGCCTGTAGTTACCTGGCCTTAACTCAGCCTGTAGTCACCTGGCCTTAACCCAGCCTGTAGTCACCTGGCCTTAACCCAGCCTGTAGTCACCTGGCCTTAACCCAGCCTGTAGTCACCTGGCCTTAACCCAGCCTGTAGTCACCTGGCCTTAACCCAGCCTGTAGTCACCTGGCCTTAACCCAGCCTGTAGTCACCTGGCCTTAACCCAGCCTGTAGTCACCTGGCCTGTAGTCACCTGGCCTTAACCCAGCCTGTAGTCACCTGGCCTTAACCCAGCCTGTAGTCACCTGGCCTGTAGTCACCTGGCCTTAACCCAGCCTGTAGTCACCTGGCCTGTAGTCACCTGGCCTTAACCCAGCCTGTAGTCACCTGGCCTTAACCCAGCCTGTAGTCACCTGGCCTTAACCCAGCCTGTAGTCACCTGGCCTTAACCCAGCCTGTAGTCACCTGGCCTTAACCCAGCCTGTAGTCACCTGGCCTTAACCCAGCCTGTAGTCACCTGGCCTTAACCCAGCCTGTAGTCACCTGGCCTTAACCCAGCCTGTAGTCACCTGGCCTTAACCCAGCCTGTAGTCACCTGGCCTGTAGTCACCTGGCCTTAACCCAGCCTGTAGTCACCTGGCCTTAACCCAGCCTGTAGTCACCTGGCCTGTAGTCACCTGGCCTTAACCCAGCCTGTAGTCACCAAGTAAGATGTATAACATGTGAGTACATATATACACAGTGCATCGAGGACTCCCTGTAACATTATATTAGGTAGCATTGTTTAAAGTGGCCAGTGATATATTTTACATCAATTCCCATCAATTCCCATTATTAAAGTGGCTGGAGTTGAGTCAGTGTGTTGGCAGCAGCCACTCAATGTTAGTGGTGGCTGGTTAACAGTCTGATGGCCTTGAGATAGAAGCTGTTTTTCAGTCTCTTGGTCCCAGCTTTGATGCACCTGTACTGACCTCGCCTTCTGGATGATAGCAGGGTGAACAGGCAGTGGTTCGGGTGGTTGATGTCCTTGATGATCTTTAAGGCCTTCCTGTGACATCGGGTGGTGTAGGTGTCCTGGAGGGCAGGTAGTTTGCCCCCGGTGATGCGTTGTGCAGACCTCACTACCCTCTGGAGAGCCTTACGGTTGTGGGCGGAGCAGTTGCCGTACCAGGCGGTGATACAGCCCGCCAGGATGCTCTCGATTGTGCATCTGTAGAAGTTTGCGAGTGCTTTTGGTGACAAGCCAAATTTCTTCAGCCTCCTGAGGTTGAAGAGGCGCTGCTGCGCCTTCTTCACGACGCTGTCAGTGTGAGTGGACCAATTCAGTTTGTCTGTGATGTGTACGCCGAGGAACTTAACTTACTACCCTCTCCACTACTGTTCCATCGATGTGTATAGGGGTGTTCCCTCTGCTGTTTCCTGAAGTCCACAATCATCTCCTTAGTTTTGTTGACGTTGAGTGTGAGGTTATTTTCCTGACACCTGATTCCAGGCTGTATCCCATCCAGCATTGATTGGGAGTCCCACAGGGCGGCGCACAATTGGCCCGGCGTCGTCCGGGTTTGGCCCGGGTAGGCCTTCATTGTAAATAAGAATTTGTTTCTGAACTGACTTGCCTAGTTAAATTTAAAGGTTAAATATTTTTCAAACCCATTTTTTCCACATTTTGTTTTACTTTTCAGCCCTGCTCTAAAATGTATTAAATATATTTTCCTTCATCAATCTACCCTATAATGTCAAAGCGAAAACGGGTATTTAAAAATATTTGCAAATATATTAAAAATAGTATTTACATAATTATTCAGACCCGTTGCTATGAGACTTGAAATTGAGCTCAGGTGCTTCCTGTTTCCATTGATCATCCCTGAGATGTTTCTGCAACTTGATTGGAGTCCACCTGTGGTAAATGCAATTAATTGGACATGATTTGGGAAGACACACACCTGTCTATATAAGGTCCCACAGTTGACAGTTCATGTCAGAGCAAAAACAAAGCCACGAGGTCGCAGGAATTGTCCGTAGAGCTCCGAGACAGATCTTTGCCTTATCTCAATCCTGGGGAAGGGTAGCAAAACCTTTCTGTAGCATTAAAGGTCTCCAAGAACACAATGGCCTCCATCATTCTGAAACAGAGGAAGTTTAGAACCACCAAGACTCTTCCTAGAGCTGGCCGCCCGGCCAAACTGAGCAATCGGTGGAGAAGGGCCTTGGTCAGGGAGGTGAGCAAGAACCTGATGGTCACTCTGACAGAGCTCCAGAGTTCCTCTGTGGAGATGGGAGAACCTTCCAGAAGGACAACTATTTCAACAGCACTCCACCAATCAGGCCTTTATAGTAGTGGCCAGACAGAAGCCACTCTTCAGTAAAAGGCACATGACAGCCCGCTTGGAGTTTGGCAAAAGGCACCTAAAGGACAGACCATGAGAAACAAGATTATCTGGTCTGATGAAACCAAGATTGAACTTTTTGGCCTGAATGCCAAGCGTCATGTCTGGAGGAAACCTGGCACCATCCCTACGGTGAAGCATGGTGGTGGCAGAATCATGCTGTGGGGATGATTTTCAGCAGCAAGGACTGAGAGACTAGTCAGGATCGAGGGAAAGATGAACGGAGCAAAGTACAGAGATCCTTGATGACAACATGCTCCAGAGCGCTCAGGACCTCAGACTGGGGCGAAGGTTCCCCTTCCAACAGGACAACGACCCCTAAGCACACAGCCAAGACAACGCAGGAGTGGCTTTGGAACAAGTCTCTGAATGTCCTTGAGTGGCCCAGCCAGAGCCCGGACTTGAACCCGATCGAACATCTCTGGAGACCTGAAAATAGCTGTGTAGTGACACTCCCCATCCAACCTGACAGAGCTTGAGAGGATCTGCAGAGAAGAATGGGAGAAACTCCCCAAATACAGGTGTGCCAAGCTTGTAGCTTCATCAAAGTACTGAGTAAAGGGTCTGAATACTTATGATGTAAATCATATTTCAGTATTTTAATTTTAATACTTTTGCCAAAATGTCTAAAACCTGTTTTTGCCTTGTCATTGTGGGGTATTGTGATGTCATTATGGGGTGTTGGGATGGCATTATGGGGTATTGTGATGTCATTGTGGGGTATTGTGATGTCATTATGGGGTATTGGGATGTCATTATGGGGTGTTGGGATGTCATTATGGGGTATTGGGATGTCATTATGGGGTGTTGGGATGTCATTATGGGGTGGGGATGTCATTATGGGGTATTGGGATGTCATTATGGGGTGTTGGGATGGCATGGGTGTCATTATGGGGTATTGGGATGTCATTATGGGGTGTTGGGATGTCATTATGGGGGGGATGTCATTATGGGGTATTGGGATGTCATTATGGGGTATTGGGATGTCATTATGGGGTGTTGGGATGTCATTATGGGGTATTGGGATGTCATTATGGGGTATTGGGATGTCATTATGGGGTATTGGGATGTCATTATGGGGTATTGGGATGTCATTATGGGGGTATTGGGATGTCATTATGGGGTATTGGGATGTCATTATGGGGTGTTGGGGATGTCATTATGTATTGGGATGTCATTATGGGGTATTGGGATGTCATTATGGGGTATTGGGATGTCATTATGGGGTATTGGGATGTCATTATGGGGTATTGGGATGTCATTATGGGGTGTTGGGATGTCATTATGGGGTATTGGGATGTCATTATGGGGTATTGGGATGTCATTATGGGGTGTTGGGATGTCATTATGGGGTATTGGGATGTCATTATGGGGTATTGTGTATAGATTTAATCCATTTTAGAATAAGGCTGTAACGTAACAAAAATGTAGAAGTCAAGGGGTCTGAATACTTTCTGAATGCCCTGTATATACATTGTAATAGCAGGACACTGTAAAGTCCATTATTCCCCTGAAGAGTAGGAATTGGGCTTTTTTTGAGAATGTTTTTGAATTCTAGGCAACCTGCATACACATTGGTTTGATGTACAATAGACCCAACAACCGCTACTGTAGTAGGTCAACGCTGTGTGCTGGAAAACCAACAGCTGGTGGATTATTATGGGTGAAGTAGGCGTTGTGGAGCTCGTGAACTGATTAGCTTTTTTTGGGGGTGCTTCAGACCAATGCCTATTTCTCACTTAAAACAGTTCATTTTAAAAATGTATAATCATATCTGTATATTTGTCAAAGTATATGAGTCGTTATTGTGACATTTGAATGGCACTTCCTGATGTGGCATCAAGTGATGTTTGAAGCAGTGGGATCAGTTTCTTCCTGATGAAGCAGTGGCCCTGGGATCATTTAGTTTCTTCCTGATGTTGGAAGCAGTGGGCCCTGGGATCATTTAGTTTCTTCCTGATGTGGGAAGCAGTGGGCCCCAGATTAGTTTCTTCCTGATGTGGGAAGCTGATGTTGATGTTGGAAGCAGTGGGCCCTGGGATCATTTAGTTTCTTCCTGATGTGGGAAGCAGTGGGCCCCAGATCAGTTTCTTCCTGATGTTGGAAGCAGTTCAGTTTCTTCCTGATATTGGAAGCAGTGGGCCCCAGATCAGTTTCTTCCTGATGTTGGAAGCAGTGGGCCCCAGATCAGTTTCTTCCTGATGTTGGAAGCAGTGGGCCCCAGATCAGTTTCTTCCTGATGTGGAAGCAGTGGGCCCCAGATCAGTTTCTTCCTGATGTGGGAAGCAGTGGGCCCCAGATCAGTTTCTTCCTGATGTGGGAAGCAGTGGGCCCCGGATCAGTTTCTTCCTGATGTGGGAAGCAGTGGGCCCCCGGATCATTTATCTAGATTTTAAGTGAGGAGCTCTGGATTGTTTGTGTGACTGAGAACTGTTGTCAGTTAAGATATTCAAATAAGGGACGTTGGACCGCAGCTCTGCTCTCTGTCACCTGCTGCTGGGGGTGCTGTAGGGAGTGGTGGGGGTGTGGTGCTGCAGGGGGTGTGGTGCTGTAGGGGGTGGTGCTGCAGGGGGTGGTGCTGCAGGGGTGTGGTGCTGCAGGGGGTGTGGTGCTGCAGGGGTGTGGTGCTGCTGGGGGTGTGGTGCTGCTGGGGGAGTGGTGCTGCTGGGGAGTGGTGCTGCTGGGGGGAGTGGTGCTGCTGGGGGAGTGGTGCTGCTGGGGGAGTGGTGCTGCAGGGGTGTGGTGCTGTAGGGGTGTGGTGCTGTAGGGGGTGTTGCTGTAGGGGTGTGGTGCTGCTGGGGGTGTGGTGCTGTGGGGGTGCTGCTGGGGGTGTGGTGCTGCTGGGGGTGTGTGGTGCTGCTGGGGGAGTGGTGCTGCTGGGGGAGTGGTGCTGCTGGGGGTGTGGTGCTGCAGGGGGTGTGGTGCTGCAGGGGGTGTGGTGCTGCAGGGGGGTGTGGTGCTGGGGGTGTGGTGCTGCAGGGGGTGTGGTGCTGAGGGTGTGGTGCTGCAGGGGGTGCTGGGGGGTAAGTGGTGCTGCTGGGGGAGGTCTGCTGGGGGAGTGGTGGTCTGCTGGGGGTGTGGTGCTGCACGACAGGTGTGGTGCTGCAGGGTGTGGTGCTGCAGGGTGTGGTGCTGACAGGTGTGGTGCTGCAGGGGTGTGGTGCTGCAGGGGGTCTGGTCTGGGGGTAACAGTGCTGCAACAGTTTGCTGCTGGGGGAGTGGTGCTGGAATGTTGCTGCTGGGGGTGTGGTGCTGGGGGTGTGTGCTGTCTGGGGTGTGGTGCTGCTGGGGTGTGGTGGGGTGCTGCTGGGGGGGGGGGTGCTGCTGTCCTGCTGCAGTGGGTGTGATTCTGTGGGTGTTATGTGGTGCTGCGGGGGGTGCTGCTGGGGGGTGTGGGGCTGTCCTTAGATTACAACTCTGTGGACACAACTCTCTGGGTGTCCTCTCACACAGGTCTGTGTCAGACACACAACAGGTCTCTGTGTCCTCTCTCTCTCTGTCTGGTCTGGGGGTAACAGACACAACTCTGGTCTGGGGGAGTCCACACAACAGGTCTCTCTGTAACAGACACACAACGGGTCTGGTCTGGGGGTAACAGACACACAACTGGGGGGTAACAGACACACAACAGGTCTGGTCTGGGGGGTAACAGACACACAACAGGTCTGGTCTGTCCTCAGACACACGACAGGTCTGGTCTGTCCTAACAGACACACAACTGTCTGGTCTCTCTCTAACAGACACACAACAGGTCTGGTCTGTCAGACTCACAACAGGTCTGGTCTGGGGGTAACAGACACACGACAGGTCTGGTCTGGGGTAACAGACACACGACAGGTCTGGTCTGGGGGTAACAGACACACTCAGGTCTGGTCTGGGGGGTAACAGACACACGACAGGTCTGGTCTGGGGGTAACAGACACACAACAGTTTCAGATGTGTCTCTTTCTGGAATTTTCTAGACTATTTTAAACTTGGACTGTGTCTGTCTGGAGAAGAGCTCTCTGACTCATGAATCCTCTCTCTCTCTCTCTGTCTCTCTCTGTCTCTCTGTCCTCTCTCTGTCTCCTCTGTCTGTGTCCTCTCTCTGTGTCCTCTCTCTGTGTCCTCTCTCTGTCCTCTCTCTCTGTCTCTCTCTCTGTCCTCTCTCTCTCTCTCTCTCTGTCTGTCCTCTCTCTCTCTCTGTCCTCTCTCTCTCTCTCTGTCCTCTCTCTCTCTGTCTGTCCTCTCTCTCTCTCTGTCCTCTCTCTCTCTCTGTCCTCTCTCTCTCTCTGTCCCCTCTCTCTCTTCTCTGTCTCTCTCTCTCTCTGTCTCTCTGTCTCTGTCTCTCTCTCTCTGTCCTCTCTCTCTCTCTCTCTCTGTCCTCTCTCTCTCTCTGTCCCCTCTCTCTCTCTCTGTCCTCTCTCTCTCTCTCTGTCCTCCTCTCTCTCTCTGTCTGTCCCCTCTCTCTCTCTCTGTTCTCTCTCTCTCTGTCCTCTCTCTGTCCTCTCTCTCTCTCTGTCCTCTGTCTCTCTGTGTTCCAGTGAGCGTTTTTCAGAACCGAATCACTTCCCCGTTCAGAACCTCCCCGTCGGATCCTCCAAAGGAGATCGTTCTTCAGAACACAGTCACTTTTCCATCGGATCCTCTAAAGGAGTATGTAACGAATACACACACACACACACACACACACACACACACACACACACACTCACACACACACACACACACACACACACACACACACACACACACACACTACACGTGTCTGAAATGTCTTGTCATACCATTCTAGTGTTGTCCTGTTTTTTAAACTACAGTACCAGTCAAAAACACCAGGCCACACCTACTCAGTCAAGGGTTTTATTTTCTACATTGTAGAATAATAGTGAAGACATTAAAACTATTAACATTTTAAACAGACATTAAAACTATCATTTACATTTATCCCATATGGAATCATGTAGTAACCAAAAAAATAAATAGATTTTAGATTCTTCAAAGTTTTTTTTTTTCTTGCTGACAGCTTTTGCACACACTTGGCATTCTCTCAACCAGCTTCATGGGGTAGTCACCTGGAATACTTTTCCAACAGTCTTGAAGGAGTTCCCACATATTTTTATTTTTTTTATTTTTACCTTTATCTAACCAGGTAGGCTAGTTGAGAACAAGTTCTCATTTACAACTGGTAGGCCTGGCCAAAAATAAAGTCAAAGTAGTTTGACACAAAACAACAACAACAACAACAGAGTTACACATAAACAAACTTCAATAACACAATAGAACAATCTATGTCCAGTGTGTGGAAATGTAGTAAGATTGGAGGTAAGGCAATTAATAGGCCATGGAGGATAAATAATTACCATAGCAATTAAACACTTTATAGATGTAACAGGAGATTCATGTGCAAGTAGAGATACTGGGGTGCAAAATAAATAACAATATGGGGATGAAGGTAGTTGGGTGGGCTATTTACATTTTTAAGTCATTTAGCAGACGCTCTTATCCAGAGCGACTTACAAATTGGTGCATTCACCTTATGACATCCAGTGGAACAGTCACTTTACAATAGTGCATCTAAATCTTAAAGGGGGGGGAGAAGGATTACTTATCCCTATCCTAGGTATTCCTTAAAGAGGTGGGGTTTCAGGTGTCTCCGGAAGGTGGTGATTGACTCCGCTGTCTGGCGTCGTGAAGGGAGTTTGTTCCACCATTGGGTGGAACAATGGGCTATGTATGCTGAGCACTTGTTGGCTGCTTTCCTTCACTCTGCGGTCCAACTCATCCCAAACCATCTCAATTGGGTTGTGGGGTATTGTGGAGACCTGGTCATCTGATGCAGCGCTCCATCGCTCTCCTTCTTGGTCAAATAGCCCTTAAACAGCCTGGAGTTGTGTCGGGTCAATGTCCTGTTGAAAAACAAATGATAGTCCCACTAAGCCCAAACCAGATGGGATGGCGTATCACTTCAGAATGTTGTGGTAACCATGCTGGTTATGTTTGACTTGAATTCTAAATAAATCACTGACAGTGTCACCAGCAAGCACCATCACACCTCCTCCTCCATGCTTCACGGTGGGAATCACACACTCCTCCTCCATGCTTCACGGTGGGAAATACACAGAGATCATCCGTTCACCTACTCTACGTCTCACAAAGACACTGTTGGAACCAAAAAATCTCACATTTGGACTCATCAGACCGAAGGACAGATTCCTACGGTCTAATCTCCATTGCTCGTGTTTCTTGGCCCAAGCAAGTCTCTTCTTCTTCTTGGTGTCCTTTTAGTAGTGGTTTCTTTGCAGCAATTTGACCATGAAGGCCTGATTTCACGTCGTCTCCTCTGAACAGTTGATGTTGAGATGTGTCTGTTACTTGAACTCTGTGAAGTATTGATTTGGGCTGCAATCTGAGTCTGGAAACTCGAGTGAATTTATCCTCTACAGCAGAGGTAACTCTGGGTCTTCCTTTCCTGTGTCGGTCCTCATGAGAGACAGTTTCATCATAGCCCTTGATGTTTTTGTGACTGCACTTAAGGAAGAAACTTTCAAAGTTCTTGAAATTGACGGTCGGACCCGAAACTGAGCAACCGTGTTGTCCCTCCAGGCAGGCAGGATGCCTCAGGATGACGCAACCAGAGGAACAGGATTGTACCATACCTATCATGCCTAGCATTTTAAAAAAGTAAAACTAATAACCCCCACACACACACCTCTCATAAAGCAAGTCACACAGGATGTTAGCATGTTGCTAACGCCTATACAAGAAGCACACAGGATGTTAGCATGTTGCACCGGATGTTAGCATGTTGCTAACGCAAGTATAGCATGTTGCTATACCTAGAAGCAAGGATGTTGGCACACAGGATGTTAAATAAATATCAACCGGATGTTAGCATGTTGCTAACACCTATACAAAAGGCTGTTAGCATGTTGCTTAATCAGCCAATAAATCATGTTAGCATGTTGCTAACACCTATACATCTGTTATTTTTTATACAAGCAAGTCAAAGTTCTGCCTATACAAGAACATAACCGGATGTTAGCATCCTTCTGCAAGTCACACAGGATGTTAAACTAAATAAATACATTTTACTTCTGCCAATAAATCATCTTAATCATAATTTTTTTTAAAGTTCTGTTGAACATAAGTGTCCTTCTAATCACAAAGAATCACAAGCCCGCGAAACTGGAGGAGGGGATTAGACGCCCGCGAAACTGGCGGAGGGGATTAGGGGTTGAGACGCCCTTCGAAACTGGCGGAGGGGGGTTCGGAAGACGCCCTGGCGGAGGAGACGCCCAGCGGAGGGGTTGAGACGCCCGCGAAACTGGCGGAGGGGTTAGGCCCGCGAAACTGGCGGATTAGACGCCCGCGAAACTGGCGGAGGGGGATTGAGAGCGCTGAGGCGGATGGGGATTGGCATGCCTTGAAACTGGGATGGCGGATGGGGGGGGGATTAGACGCCCGCGAAACTGGCGGAGGGTGCTCTTTTTAAAAAACATATTTTTACAAAGACCTAATTTTAATGTCACTAAGACTTTTTGGATGTTTTATGAAATGAACTGGTCCCTTTTTTGTAAATCATTAATTTTGTTCTGAAGGTAAAAAATAAATAAAAATGATTAGGTGGTTTGGGGACTTGTTAATTTTGAATGGTCCTTTTCATGTCTCATTACCAGAGACTGAGGGCCTGTCTCTGTCTCCTAGGTAACCAGGAGAGACTGAGGGCCTGTCTCTGTCTCCTAGGTAACCAGGAGAGACTGAGGGCCTGTCTCTGTCTCCTAGGTAACCAGGAGAGACTGAGGGCCTGTCTCTGTCTCCTAGGTAACCAGGAGAGACTGAGGGCCTGTCTCTGTCTCCTAGGTAACCAGGAGAGACTGAGGGCCTGTCTCTGTCTCCCTAGGTAACCCAGGAGAGACTGAGGGCCTGTCTCTGTCTCCTAGGTAACCAGGAGAGACTGAGGCCTGTCTCTGTCTCTAGGTAACCAGGAGAGACTGAGGGCCCTGTCTCTGTCTCCTAGGTAACCAGGAGAGACTGAGGGCCTGTCTCTGTCTCCTAGGTAACCAGGAGAGACTGAGGGCCTGTCTCTGTCTCCTAGGTAACCAGGAGAGACTGAGGGCCTGTCTCTGTCTCCTGTCTCCTAGGTAACCAGGAGAGACTGAGGCCTGTCTCTGCTGATGTTTATTATGGCAATGTCTGTTCCAGCGTTTTATAACTGACTATTTAATACATCAACACGGTTTTGACAGTAGATATCTAGCTCGTGTGTTACTCTACTGTGTGTGTGTGTGTGTGTGTGTGTGTGTGTGTGTGTGTGTGTGTGTGTGTGTGTGTGTGTGTGTGTGTGTGTGTGTGTGTGTGTGTGTGTGTGTGTGTGTGTGTGTGTGTGATGGAGCAGTAATCTGATTTTTGTCTCAAACAGATTGATGATCATGCTTCATCTATATCACTGGCCCAACTTTCAAAAGGTAAACTATATATTCTCTCTCCTTCCTTCTCTCCTTCTCTTCTCTCCTTCTTCTCTCCTCTTCTCCTTCTCTTCTCTCCTCTTCTCTCCTTCTCTTCTCTCCTTCTCTTCTCTCCTTCTTCTCTCCTTCTTCTCTCCTTCTTCTCTCCTTCTTCTCCTCCTTCTTCTCTCCTTCTTCTCTCCTTCTCTCCTTCTTCTCTCCTTCTCTCTCCTTCTCTCTTTTCTCTTAAAACAGTTGAGTTGGATTGAAACTAAGTGTAAAAAAAAAAAAAAAATGTTTTCAAAAGTTATGTTGACTGACTTGGTTGTAATGATATTAATTGGTGGTTTTGATTTTGATGTGATTTGTTTACTGTCCCTGGTCATGTAAAGAGATTTCTCTCTGTCTTTTTTAGTCTGAAGGACACTTGCTGCTGCTTACACTCGTACGTTACACACACACACTCGTACGTTACACACACACACTCGTACGTTACACACACACACACACACACTCGTTCATTACACACACACACACACAGTCGTTCTTACACACACACACACACATTCGTTAGATTACACACACACACAGTCACACACACACACATTCGTACGTTACACACACACACACACACTCGTACGTTACACACACACTCGTTCCCGAACACGCATCCTGAAGAATGAAGTGTTCACCTCGTTTTTTCCCCCCCTTCTCTCTCTAAATGAAGACTCACCGGGTTGTGTTTTATTATGACCTTTCACCCCTAGGACACTAATTTATAAACAAACCTGTTATCAATCTTGATTTCAAAACTTATTGAAGCCATGTAACAACTTGTCAAATCCTCTCTACTGCTTTTTTCACTGTGTTGTTGAAGAGATTTTATGTCGCTCTGGATAAGAGCGTCTGCTAAATGACTTAAATGTAAATGTAAATTTTCCTTTTTATACATATATTAACATTTAGCAGATGTCATTCATCCTCAAATATAGTTCTTGTTTTATCCTCAAATATGTGTGTGTGTGTGTGTGTGTGTGTGTTTCTGTGTATGTTGTGTGTGTGTGTGTGTTTCTGTGTATGTTGTGTGTGTGTGTGTGTTTCTGTGTATGTTGTGTGTGTGTGTTGTGTTTGTTGTGTGTCTGTGTGTGTTGTGTGTGTGTGTGTGTGTTGTGTGTGTGTGTGTGTGTGTGTGTGTCTGTTGTGTGTGTGTCTGTTGTGTGTCTGTTGGGTGTGTGTGTGTGTGGGTGTGTCTGTTGTGGGTGTGTGTGTGTGGGTCAGTTGTGTGTGTGTCTGTTGTGTGTTTCTGATGTTGTGCCGATTTTGTTATTGTGTGTCTGTTGTATATTATGTTGTGCTGATTTTTGGTTATATAGTATATTTATTTATTTTAGCCAATAAAACGTCTCTTAGACCCCTGACCATTTATGTGTGTAGCTGTGATTGGGTAGCTGGAATGTGGGAGTATGAATGTTTTATTTTAGCCAATAAAATGTCTCTTAGACACCTGACCATTTATGTGTGTAGCTGTGATTGGGTAGCTGGAATGTGGGCGTGTGAATGTTTTATTTAAATGTATTGTTTTATCCAATAAAATGTCTCTAAGACGAAGGATAATATCCGTTTTCTCCCCCAGTGGATTTACACTTCCTGTCCTTTTTTTTAGTAAAGTCGAATCTGGTAGATTAGTATTTTCTCGTGAGAAATAAGTTGAATCAGCGTTTTCAGACCAGAGTCAATCTGAGCAGACTGACTAGGTTAGACACCTATCAGGACCTAACAGACCGACTAGGTTAGACACCTATCAGGACCTAACAGACCGACTAGGTTAGACACCTATCAGGACCTAACAGACCGACTAGGTTAGACACCTATCAGGACCTAACAGACTGACTAGGTTAGACACAGATCTAACAGACTGACTAGGTTAGACACCTATCAGGACCTAACAGACCGACTAGGTTAGACACCTATCAGGACCTAACAGACTGACTAGGTTAGACACCTATCAGGACCTAACAGACTGACTAGGTTAGACACAGATCTATCAGGAGACACAGACCCACAGACTGACTAGGTTAGACACAGGATCTAACAGACTGACTAGGTTAGACACAGGCCTACACAGACCGACTAGGTTAGACACAGGTTAACAGACCGACTAGGTTAGACACAGGACCTAACAGACTGACTAGGTTAGACACAGACTGACTAGGTTAGACACAGACTGACTAGGTTAGACACAGACTGACTAGGTTAGACACAGACTGACTAGGTTAGACACAGACTGACTAGGTTAGACACAGACTGACTAGGTTAGACACAGACTGACTAGGTTAGACACAGACTGACTAGGTTAGACACAGACTGACTAGGTTAGACACAGACTGACTAGGTTAGACACAGACTGACTAGGTTAGACACAGACTGACTAGGTTAGACACAGACTGACTAGGTTAGACACAGGCTGACTAGGGTTAGACACAGGCTGACTAGGTTAGACACAGACTGACTAGGTTAGACACAGACTGACTAGGTTAGACACAGACTGACTAGGTTAGACACAGACTGACTAGGTTAGACACAGATCTAACAGACTGACTAGGTTAGACACAGGCTGACTAGGTTAGACACAGGCTGACTAGGTTAGACACAGGCTGACTAGGTTAGACACAGACTGACTAGGTTAGACACAGACTGACTAGGTTAGACACAGGCTGACTAGGTTAGACACAGATGACTAGGTTAGACACAGATCTGACTAGGTTAGACACAGATCTAACAGACTGACTAGGTTAGACACAGACTGACTAGGTTAGACACAGACTGACTGACTAGGTTAGACACAGACTGACTAGGTTAGACACAGACTGACTAGGTTAGACACAGACTGACTAGGTTAGACACAGACTGACTAGGTTAGACACAGACTGACTAGGTTAGACACAGACTGACTAGGTTAGACACAGACTGACTAGGTTAGACACAGATCTAACAGACTGACTAGGTTAGACACAGACTGACTAGGTTAGACACAGACTGACTAGGTTAGACACAGATCTAACAGACTGACTAGGTTAGACACAGACTGACTAGGTTAGACACAGATCTAACAGGCTGACTAGGTTAGACACAGATCTAACAGACTGACTAGGTTAGACACAGACTGACTAGGTTAGACACAGACTGACTAGGTTAGACACAGACTGACTAGGTTAGACACAGATCTAACAGACTGACTAGGTTAGACACAGACTGACTAGGTTAGACACAGACTGACTAGGTTAGACACAGACTGACTAGGTTAGACACTAACAGACTGACTAGGTTAGACACAGACTGACTAGGTTAGACACAGACTGACTAGGTTAGACACAGACTGACTGAGGTTAGACACAGACTGACTAGGTTAGACACAGACTGACTAGGTTAGACACAGATCTAACAGACTGACTAGGTTAGACACAGACTGACTAGGTTAGACACAGACTGACTAGGTTAGACACAGACTGACTAGGTTAGACACAGACTGACTAGGTTAGACACAGACTGACTAGGTTAGACACAGACTGACTAGGTTAGACACAGACTGACTAGGTTAGACACAGACTGACTAGGTTAGACACAGACTGACTAGGTTAGACACAGACTGACTAGGTTAGACACAGACTGACTAGGTTAGACACAGACTGACTAGGTTAGACACAGACTGACTAGGTTAGACACAGACTGACTAGGTTAGACACAGACTGACTAGGTTAGACACAGACTGACTAGGTTAGACAGACTGACTAGGTTAGACACAGACTGACTAGGTTAGACACAGACTGACTAGGTTAGACACAGACTGACTAGGTTAGACACAGACTGACTAGGTTAGACACAGACTGACTAGGTTAGACACAGACTGACAGGTTAGACACAGACTGACTAGGTTAGACACAGACTGACTAGGTTAGACACAGATCTAACAGACTGACTAGGTTAGACACAGACTGACTAGGTTAGACACAGACTGACTAGGTTAGACACAGACTGACTAGGTTAGACACAGACTGACTAAGACAGACTGACTAGGTTAGACACAGACTGACTAGGTTAGACACAGACTGACTAGGTTAGACACAGACTGACTAGGTTAGACACAGACTGACTAGGTTAGACACAGACTGACTAGGTTAGACACAGACTGACTAGGTTAGACACAGACTGACTAGGTTAGACACAGACTCTAACAGACTGACTAGGTTAGACACAGACTGACTAGGTTAGACACAGACTGACTAGGTTAGACACAGATCTAACAGACTGACTAGGTTAGACACAGACTGACTAGGTTAGACACAGACTGACTAGGTTAGACACAGACTGACTAGGTTAGACACAGATCTAGGTTAACAGACTGACTAGGTTAGACACAGACTGACTAGGTTAGACACAGATCTAACAGGCTGACTAGGTTAGACACAGACTGACTAGGTTAGACACAGACTGACTAGGTTAGACACAGACTGACTAGGTTAGACACAGACTGACTAGGTTAGACACAGACTGACTAGGTTAGACACAGACTGACTAGGTTAGACACAGACTGACTAGGTTAGACACAGACTGACTAGGTTAGACACAGACTGACTAGGTTAGACACAGACTGACTAGGTTAGACACAGACTGACTAGGTTAGACACAGACTGACTAGGTTAGACACAGATCTAACAGGCTGACTAGGTTAGACACAGACTGACTAGGTTAGAGACAGATCTAACAGACTGACTAGGTTAGACACAGACTGACTAGGTTAGACACACAGACTGACTAGGTTAGACACAGACTGACTAGGTTAGACACAACAGACTGACTAGGTTAGACACAGACTGACTAGGTTAGACACAGACTGACTAGGTTAGACACAGATTAGACACAGACTGACTAGGTTAGACACAGACTGACTAGGTTAGACACAGACTGACTAGGTTAGACACAGATCTAACAGACTGACTAGGTTAGACACAGACTGACTAGGTTAGACACAGACTGACTAGGTTAGACACAGACTGACTAGGTTAGACGCAGATCTAACAGACTGACCAGGTTAGACAGACTGACTAGACTGACTGACTAGGTTAGACACAGACTGACTAGGTTAGACACAGACTGACTAGGTTAGACACAGACTGACTGAGGTTAGACACAGACTGACTAGGTTAGACACAGACTGACTAGGTTAGACACAGACTGACTAGGTTAGACACAGATCTAACAGGCTGACTAGGTTAGACACAGACTGACTAGGTTAGACACAGACTGACTAGGTTAGACACAGACTGACTAGGTTAGACACAGACTGACTGAGGTTAGACACAGACTGACTAGGTTAGACACAGACTGACTAGGTTAGACACAGACTGACTAGGTTAGACACAGACTGACCAGGTTAGACACAGACTGACTAGGTTAGACACAGACTGACCAGGTTAGACACAGACTGACTAGGTTAGACACAGACTGACCAGGTTAGACACAGACTGACTAGGTTAGACACAGACTGACTAGGTTAGACACAGACTGACTAGGTTAGACACAGACTGACTAGGTTAGACACAGATCTAACAGACTGACTAGGTTAGACACAGACTGACTAGGTTAGACACAGATCTAACAGACTGACTAGGTTAGACACAGACTGACCAGGTTTGACTAGGACAGACAGACCGACTAGGTTAGACACAGACTGACTAGGTTAGACACAGACTGACTAGGTTAGACACAGATCTAACAGACTGACTAGGTTAGACACAGACTGACCAGGTTAGACACAGACTGACCAGGTTAGACACAGATCTAACAGACTGACTAGGTTAGACACAGACTGACTAGGTTAGACACAGACTGACTAGGTTAGACACAGACCGACTAGGTTAGACACAGACTGACTAGGTTAGACACAGACTGACAGGCACTGACTAGGTTAGACACAGACCTAACAGACTGACTAGGTTAGACACAGACTGACTAGACACAGACTGACTAGGTTAGACACAGACTGACTAGGTTAGACACAGATCTAACAGACTGACTAGGTTAGACACAGACTGACTAGGTTAGACACAGACTGACTAGGTTAGACACAGACTGACTAGGTTAGACACAGACTGACTAGGTTAGACACAGACTGACTAGGTTAGACACAGACCGACCAGGTTAGACACAGACTGACAGGTTAGACACAGACCGACTAGGTTAGACACAGACTGACTAGGTTGACACAGACTGACTAGGTTAGACACAGACTGACTAGGTTAGACACAGACTGACTAGGTTAGACACAGATCTAACAGGCTGACTAGGTTAGACACAGACTGACCAGGCTAGAGACAGATTAACAGACTGACTAGGTTAGACACAGACTGACTAGGTTAGACACAGATCTAGGTTAGACTGACTAGGTTAGACACAGACTGACTAGGTTAGACACAGACTGACTAGGTTAGACACAGATCTAACAGGCCGACTAGGTTAGACACAGACTGACTAGGTTAGACACAGACTGACTAGGTTGTGACACAGATCGACTAACAGACTGACTAGGTTAGACACAGACTGACTAGGTTAGACACAGACTGACTAGGTTAGACACAGACTGACTAGGTTAGACACAGACTGACTAGGTTAGACACAGACTGAGACTAGGTTAGACACAGACTGACTAGGTTGACACAGACTGACTAGGTTAGACACAGACTGACTAGGTTAGACGAGACTGACTGAGTTAGACGCAGACTGACTAGGTTAGACACAGACCGACCAGGTTGGACACAGACTGACTAGGTTAGACACAGATCTACAGGCTGACCAGGTTAGACACAGACTGACTAGGGGTTAGACACAGACTGACCAGGTTAGACACAGACTGACCAGGTTAGACACAGACTGACTAGGTTAGACACAGACTGACTAGGTTAGACACAGACCGGCTGACCAGGCCAGACACAGACCGACCAGGCCAGACTAGGTTAGACCGACCAGGCCTGACACAGACCGACCAGGTTAGACACAGACCGACCAGGTTAGACACAGACCGACCAGGCCACAGACTGACAGATTGACACAGACCGACCAGGTTAGACACAGACTGACTGACCAGGTTGAGACACAGACTGACTAGGTTGGACACAGACCGACCAGGTTAGACACAGGGACTAGTTAGATAAGATCTAACAGACTGACCAGGTTAGACACCGACTGACCAGGTTAGACTGCAGATCTAACACTGACTTGGTTCTCCACAGATTCAACAGACTGACTGCAGGTCTAGGCGCAGACTGACTGGTTTTATACAGACTGACCAGATGTTGACAGATAGAAACGTACCATGGATAGATCTGTCTGTTGAGATGACTTGTTCTCCTGTCTGTCTGTCTGTTTTAATGTCTGTTTTATCATTTCTATCGGATGTTGTTCCCCTGCTGAACACGCCACCCATGGTCTCTATCTAACTATGTCATATCTGTCTGGTGACCCCTGGTCTCTATCTGTCTGTCTACCCATGGTCTCTACATATCCTGGTGACCCCTGGTCTCTATCTAACTATGTCACATATCCTGGTGGTTTCTAACTATGTCACACACATCCCAGGAACAGACTGCGAACCTGGCAGAGGCCAACGCATCGGAGGACGACAAAATCAGAGCCATGATGTCACAGTCCAATCACGACTACGACCCCATACAGTGAGTATTACCACACACAGTCTAACCACGACTACGGCCCTGTCCTGTAACTGAACCAGGAAGTAACAGCAGCTCTATCCTGTAACTGAACCAGGAAGTAACAGCAGCCTATCCTGTAACTGAACCAGGAAGTAACAGCAGCTCTATCCTGTAACTGAACCAGAGAGTAAACAGCAGCTCTATCCTGTAACTGAACCGGTAGAGGATGTAACAGCAGCTCTATCCTGTAACTGAACCAGTAGAGGATGTAACAGCAGCTCTATCCTGTAACTGAACCAGGATGTAACAGCAGCTCTATCCTGTAACTGAACCAGGATGTTACAGCAGCTCTATCCTGTAACTGAACCAGTAGAGGATGTTACAGCAGCTCTATCCTGTAACTGAACCAGTAGAGGATGTAACAGCAGCTCTATCCTGTAACTGAACCGGTAGAGGATGTAACAGCATCTCTATCCTGTAACTGAACCGGTAGAGGATGTAACAGCAGCTCTATCCTGTAACTGAACCGGGATGCCAACAGCAGCTCTATCCTGTAACTGAACCGGGATGTAACAGCAGCTCTCTCCTGTAACTGAACCGGGATGTAAATACAGCTCTATCTATCTGAGAACTCGGTAGAGATGAAACAACGTAACTGAACCGGTAGTGTAACAGCAGCTCTATCCTGTAACTGAACCGGGGTGTAACAGCAGCTCTATCCTGTAACTGAACCCGTAGGATGTAACAGCAGCTCTATCCTGTAACTGAACCAGTAGAGGATGTAACAGCAGCTCTATCATGTAACTGAACCAGTAGAGATGTAACAGCAGCTCTATCCTGTAACTGAACCAGTAGATGATGTAAAGCAGCTCTATCCTGTAACTGAACCAGTAGATGTAACAGCAGCTCTATCCTGTAACTGAACCGGATGTAACAGGCAGCTCTATCCTGTAACTGAACCAGTAGGATGTAACAGCAGCTCTATCCTGTAACTGAACCAGTAGAGGATGTAACAGCAACTCTATCCTGTAACTGAACCAGGAGGGGATGTAACAGCAGCTCTATCCTGCAACTGAACCAGGATGTAACAGCAGCTCTATCCTGTAACTGAACCAGGAGGATGTAACAGCAGCTCTATCCTGTAACTGAACCAGGATGTAACAGCAGCTCTATCCTGTAACTGAACCAGGATGTAACAGCAGCTCTATCCTGTAACTGAACCAGGAAGATAACAGCAGCTCTATCCTGTAACTGAACCAGGATGTAACAGCAGCTCTATCCTGTAACTGAACCAGTAGAGGATGTAGCAGCAGCTCTATCCTGTAACTGAACCAGGATGTAACAGCAGCTCTATCCTGTAACTGAACCAGGATGCTGGCAGCAGCTCTATCCTGTAACTGAACCAGAGATGTAACAGCAGCTCTATCCTGTAACTGAACCGAGATGTAAACAGCAGCTCTATCCTGTAACTGAACCAGAGGATGTAACAGCAGCTCTATCCTGTAACTGAACCGGATGTAACAGCAGCTCTATCCTGTAACTGAACCAGGATGTAACAGCAGCTCTATCCTGTAACTGAACCAGGATGTAATAGCAGCTCTCTATCCTGCAACTGAACCGGGGATGTAACAGCAGCTCTATCCTGTAACTGAACCAGGGAACTGAACCAGAAGTAACAGCAGCTCTATCCTGTAACTGAACTGGTAGAGGATGTAACAGCAGCTCTATCCTGTAACTGAACCAGGATGTAACAGCAGCTCTATCCTGTAACTGAACCAGGATGTACAGCAGCTCTATCCTGTAACTGAACTGGTAGAGGATGTAACAGCAGCTCTATCCTGTAACTGAACCAGATGTAACAGCAGCTCTATCCTGTAACTGAACCAGGATGTAACAGCAGCTCTATCCTGTAACTGAACCAGGATGTAACAGCAGCTCTATCCTGTAACTGAACCAGGATGTAACAGCAGCTCTATCCTGTAACTGAACCAGGATGTAACAGCAGCTCTATCCTGTAACTGAACCAGGGATGTAACAGCAGCTCTATCCTGTAACTGAACCAGGATGTAACAGCAGCTCTATCCTGTAACTGAACAGGTAGAGGGATGTAACAGCAGCTCTATCCTGTAACTGAACAGGTAGAGTGTAACAGCAGCTCTATCCTGTAACTGAACAGGTACCAGGATGTAACAGCAGCTCTATCCTGTAACTGAACCAGGATGTAACAGCAGCTCTATCCTGTAACTGAACCAGGATGTAACAGCAGCTCTATCCTGTAACTGAACCGGGATGTAACAGCAGCTCTATCCTGTAATCTAACAGAACCGGGAGAGTAACAGCAGCTCTATCCTGTAACTGAACCAGGAAGTAACAGCAGCTCTATCCTGTAACTGAACCAGGGAAGTAACAGCAGCTCTATCCTGTAACTGAACCAGGAAGTAACAGCAGCTCTATCCTGTAACTGAACCAGGATGTAACAGCAGCTCTATCCTGTAGCTAACCAGTTGACACCTGTCTGGACTATCAGTAATGTGAGTTAATGTGTGAACCAGGAAGTAACATTGCTATTTGTGTTATTAGTTATGTGAAGAAGCTCTATCGGTCCCCCTCCAGCCAACTACACCTGCTCTATCCTGTGGCAAGAACGGACATCACATCAGGAACTGTCCTACTTACGGGTAAGACATCACACCAGGAACTGTCCTACTAACGGGGTAAGACATCACATCAGAACTGTCCCCCTAACGGGGGTAAGACATCACATCATCAGGAACTGTCCTACTAACGGGGTAAGACATCACATCAGGAACTGTCCTACTAACGGGGTAAGACATCAGGAACTGTCCTACTAACGGGTAAAGACATCACATCAGGAACTGTCCTACTAACATCAGGAAGACATCACACCAGGAACTGTCCTACTAACTGGGTAAGACATCACATCAGGAACTGTCCTACTAACGGGGTAAGACATCACATCAGAACTGTCCTACTAAACTGGTAAGACATCACATCAGGAACTGTCCTACTAACGGGTAAGACATCACATCAGGAACTGTCCTACTAACGGGGTCATCACATCAGGAACTATCCCTACTAACGGGGTAAGACACCATCAGGAAACTGTCCTACTAACGGGGTAAGACATCACATCAGGAACTGTCCTACTAAGGGTAAGACATCACATCAGGAACTGTCCTACTAACGGGGGTAAGACATCACATCAGGAACTGTCTAAGAAGACATCACATCAGGAACTGTCCTACTAACGAGGTAAGACATCACATCAGGAACTGTCCTACTAACGAGGTAGGGACATCACATCAGAACTGTCCTACTAACTGGGTAAGACATCATCAGGAACTGTCCTACTAACGGGGGTAAGACATCACATCAGGAACTGTCCTACTAGGGGGTGTAGATCACATCAGGAACTGTCCTACTAACGGGGGTAAGACATCACATCCTTGGTGTGTGTGTGTGTTATCTTTGTTCAGAGCAACCCAGTAAATGTGTGTGTGTGTGTGTGTGTGTGTCTGTGTGTGTGTTAGAAGGAGAAAGGGTTTGAGCCGCCCCAGAGGATCAAGAAGAGTACCGGCATTCCCCGTTCCTTCATGACGGAAGTGGACGACCCGTCTATAAAGGGAGCCCTGTTGACCAACACCGGCCACTACGCCATCCCTACGATAGACGCGTGAGTTACCTCCGACCTCTGACCCCCCCCCCCACATAGTGAGCAGATGTTATTGGTCACATGGTTAGCAGATGTTATTGGTCACATGGTTAGCAGATGTTATTGGTCACATGGTTAGCAGATGTTATTGGTCACATGGTTAGCAGATGTTATTGGTCACATGGTTAGCAGATGTTATTGGTCACATGGTTAGCAGATGTTATTGGTCACATGGTTAGCAGATGTTATTGGTCACATGGTTAGCAGATGTTATTGGTCACATGGTTAACAGATGTTATTGGTCAGAGAACAGAGAGCAGAGAGAGAAAATTAAATCAAATCAAATTGTATTTGTCACATACACATGGTTAACAGATGTTAATGCGAGTGTAGCGAAATGCTTGTGCTTCTAGTTCCGACAATGCAGTAATAACCAACAAGTAATCTAACTAACAATTCCAAAACTACTGTCTTATACACAGTGTAAGGGGATAAGGAACATGTACATAAGGATATATGAATGAGTGATGGTACAGAGCAGCATACAGTAGATGGTATCGAGTACAGTATATACATATGAGATGAGTATGTAAACAAAGTGGCATAGTTAAAGTGGCTAGTGATACATGTATTACATAAGGATGCAGTCGATGATATAGAGTACAGTATATACATATGAGATGAGTGATGTAGGGTAAGTAACATTATATAAAGTGGCATAGTTTAAAGTGACTAGTGATCTATTTTAAATCATTTCCCATTATTAAAGTGGCTGGAGTTGAGTCAGTTTGTTGGCAGCAGCCACTCAATGTTACCTTTAACCCCTGACCTCTGACATCTAACCCGTAAGTACACCTCTATGTGTGTGTGTGTGTGTCTCCCCCTCCACAGTGAGGCCTATGCTTTAGGTAAGAAGGAGAGGCCTCCGTTCGTCCCCAGGGACAAGTCCAGTTCCGAGGAGGACGAGGATCCAGTCCCTGATGAGCTCCTCTGTCTGCTCTGTAAAGACCTGATGACTGACGCTGTGGTCATTCCCTGCTGTGGCAACTCCTACTGCGACGACTGTGAGTCGATGCTATCTCCTCTCCTCAGGTATCCATAGTGACTGATGCTGTCTCCTCTCCTCAGGTATCCATAGTGACTGATGCTGTCTCCTCTCCTCAGGTATCCATAGTGACTGATGCTGTCTCCTCTCCTCAGGTATCCATAGTGACTGATGCTGTCTCCTCTCCTCAGGTATCCATAGTGACTGATGCTGTCTCCTCTCCTCAGGTATCCATAGTGACTGATGCTGTCTCCTCAGGTATCCATAGTGACTGATGCTGTCTCCTCTCCTCAGGTATCCATAGTGACTGATGCTGTCTCCTCTCCTCAGGTATCCATAGTGACTGATGCTGTCTCCTCAGGTATCCATAGTGACTGATGCTGTCTCCTCTCCTCAGGTATCCATAGTGACTGATGCTGTTCCTTCCTCAGGTATCCATAGTGACTGATGCTGTCTCCTCTCCTCAGGTATCCATAGTGACTGATGCTGTCTCCTCAGGTATCCATAGTGACTGATGCTGTCTCCTCTCCTCAGGTATCCATAGTGACTGATGTCTCCTCCCTCAGGTATCCATAGTGACTGATGCTGTCTCCTCTCCTCAGGTATCCATAGTGACTGATGCTGTCTCCTCCTCAGGTATCCATAGTGACTGATGCTGTCTCTCTCCTCAGGTATCCATAGTGACTGATGTGCTGTCTCCTCTCCTCAGGTATCCATAGTGACTGATGCTGTCTCCTCAGGTATCCATAGTGACTGATGCTGTCTCCTCAGGTATCCATAGTGACTGATGCTGTCTCAGGTATCCATAGTGACTGATGCTGTCTCCTCTCCTCAGGTATCCATAGTGACTGATGCTGTCTCCTCAGGTATCCATAGTGACTGATGCTGTCTCAGGTATCCATAGTGACTGATGCTGTCTCCTCAGGTATCCATAGTGACTGATGCTCTCTCCTCAGGTATCCATAGTGACTGATGCTGTTCTCTCCTCAGGTATCCATAGTGACTGATGCTGTCTCCCTCTCAGGTATCCATAGTGACTGATGCTGTCTCCTCTCCTCAGGTATCCATAGTGACTGATGCTGTCTCCTCAGGTATCCATAGTGACTGATGCTGTCTCCTCAGGTATCCATAGTGACTGATGCTGTCTCCTCTCCTCAGGTATCCATAGTGACTGATGCTGTCTCCTCTCCTCAGGTATCCATAGTGACTGATGCTGTCTCCTCTCCTCAGGTATCCATAGTGACTGATGCTGTCTCCTC
>NW_025748199.1:35000-39104 GCF_021184085.1 Oncorhynchus gorbuscha | reverse complement strand
GTATCTGGGGGAATGGAAGTATTCAGGTTCAGGAGGTTAGCTGTATCTGGGGGAATGGAAGTATTCAGGTTCAGGAGGTTAGCTGTATCTGGGGGAATGGAAGTATTCAGGTTCAGGAGGTTAGCTGTATCTGGGGGAATGGAAGTATTCAGGTTCAGGAGGTTAGCTGTATCTGGGGGAATGGAAGTATTCAGGTTCAGGAGGTTAGCTGTATCTGGGGGAATGGAAGTATTCAGGTTCAGGAGGTTAGCTGTATCTGGGGGAATGGAAGTATTCAGGTTCAGGAGGTTAGCTGTATCTGGGGGAATGGAAGTATTCAGGTTCAGGAGGTTAGCTGTATCTGGGGGAATGGAAGTATTCAGGTTCAGGAGGTTAGCTGTATCTGGGGGAATGGAAGTATTCAGGTTCAGGAGGTTAGTTCAGGTTCAGGTTAGCTGTATCTGGGGGAATGGAAGTATTCAGGTTCAGGTTCAGGAGGTTAGCTGTATCTGGGGGAATGGAAGTATTCAGGTTCAGGAGGTTAGCTGTATCTGGGGGAATGGAAGTATTCAGGTTCAGGAGGTTAGCTGTATCTGGGGAATGTTCAGGAGGTTAGCTGTATCTGGGGGAATGGAAGTATTCAGGTTCAGGAGGTTAGCTGTATCTGGGGGAATGGAAGTATTCAGGTTCAGGAGGTTAGCTGTATCTGGGGGAATGGAAGTATTCAGGTTCAGGAGGTTAGCTGTATCTGGGGGAATGGAAGTATTCAGGTTCAGGAGGTTAGCTGTATCTGGGGGAATGGAAGTATTCAGGTTCAGGTTCAGGAGGTTAGCTGTATCTGGGGGAATGGAAGTATTCAGGTTCAGGAGGTTAGCTGTATCTGGGGGAATGGAAGTATTCAGGTTCAGGAGGTTAGCTGTATCTGGGGGAATGGAAGTATTCAGGTTCAGGTTCAGGTTAGCTGTATCTGGGGGAATGGAAGTATTTCAGGTTCAGGAGGTTAGCTGTATCTGGGGGAATGGAAGTATTCAGGTTCAGGAGGTTAGCTGTATCTGGGGAATGGAAGTATTCAGGTTCAGGAGGTTAGCTGTATCTGGGGGAATGGAAGTATTCAGGTTCAGGAGGTTAGCTGTATCTGGGGGAATGGAAGTATTCAGGTTCAGGAGGTTAGCTGTATCTGGGGGAATGGAAGTATTCAGGTTCAGGAGGTTAGCTGTATCTGGGGGAATGGAAGTATTCAGGTTCAGGAGGTTAGCTGTATCTGGGGGAATGGAAGTATTCAGGTTCAGGTTCAGGAGGTTAGCTGTATCTGGGGGAATGGAAGTATTCAGGTTCAGGAGGTTAGCTGTATCTGGGGGAATGGAAGTATTCAGGTTCAGGAGGTTAGCTGTATCTGGGGGAATGGAAGTATTCAGGTTCAGGAGGTTAGCTGTATCTGGGGGAATGGAAGTATTCAGGTTCAGGTTCAGGAGGTTAGCTGTATCTGGGGGAATGGAAGTATTCAGGTTCAGGAGGTTAGCTGTATCTGGGGGAATGGAAGTATTCAGGTTCAGGAGGTTAGCTGTATCTGGGGAATGGAAGTATTCAGGTTCAGGAGGTTAGCTGTATCTGGGGGAATGGAAGTATTCAGGTTCAGGAGGTTAGCTGTATCTGGGGGAATGGAAGTATTCAGGTTCAGGTTCAGGAGGTTAGCTGTATCTGGGGGAATGGAAGTATTCAGGTTCAGGAGGTTAGCTGTATCTGGGGGAATGGAAGTATTCAGGTTCAGGAGGTTAGCTGTATCTGGGGGAATGGAAGTATTCAGGTTCTGTATTACTAATCTGAATCACTTCACTCCTAACTACACACGTCACAACACAGCTTCCAAAAGGAATAAATGCAAGAAGACTGAAATTTAACACATTTTTTTGTTTGTTGAAAAACTGCCTCAAATGACTTGAAGGATGCAAGTTTAACAAAACCAAACCAATTTCCACCGTAGGAGTTTGATCTGACTACTACTGCTGAATCGATAGGAAGATATTATGCAAGTTAGCTTTATTACTTATTCTCTGACCGTGATAAAAAAATCCCCTATTATCATAACCGCTAGGCTGTTAACATCAAGGACAAACACAATCAATTGCAGGCCTTGATCGCCTTGGAAACGTGGAGGAGTGTAGAGACCAACGTATAATTATCTCTAGTAATGTGAGACAAACCCCCTGTTCCCTACCTAGTGCACGTCTGTTGACCAGGGTCCATAGGGCTCTGGCCCTACTGTATAGGGAATAGGGTGTCAATTGGGACGAAGTTGGGATTTTTTTTTCCTCCAAATGAGAATGATCTTGCTTCTCTAGTTCGTTATGCGATGTTTTCAGCACGCTGACCTTCCTAGATTTGCGGTTTGCTTAGCTCAGATCAGCATAAATTTGCCTAATTTGCTTACATTAATAGCATGCCCTTGTGTTGCTGTGATGAAAGCACCATAACAACATCCACCACAACAATAACTCAACAGTAGGAATGTTGGAGAAGCATTCATACCCTATCTAGGACAGCATTGTGTTACTCTACCTAGGACAGCATTGTGTTAATCTACCTAGGACAGCATTGTGTTAACCCTACCTAGGACAGCATTGTGTTAACCCTACCTAGGACAGCATTGTGTTAATCTACCTAGGACAGCATTGTGTTAATCTACCTAGGACAGCATTGTGTTAATCTACCTAGGACAGCATTGTGTTAACCCTACCTAGGACAGCATTGTGTTAATCTACCTAGGACAGCATTGTGTTAATCTACCTAGGACAGCATTGTGTTAATCTACCTAGGACAGCATTGTGTTAATCTACCTAGGACAGCATTGTGTTAATCTACCTAGGACAGCATTGTGTTAATCTACCTAGGACAGCATTGTGTTAATCTACCTAGGACAGCATTGTGTTAATCTACCTAGGACAGCATTGAATCAACGCTCCCTAGAACAGCATTGTGTTAATCTACCTAGGACAGCATTGTATCAACCCTGCCGAGGACAGCATTGTGTCAAAACGCCAGCCTTCTTCTCGGGTGCCATCTTGTCCAACAGACCTTGGATAAAGGAACACATTAACACTTCAGCCTTCTTCTCGGGCGCCATCTTGTCCAACAGACCTTGGATAAAGGAACACGTTAAAACCCCAGCCTTCTTCTCGGGCGCCATCTTGTCCAACAGACCTTGGATAAAGGAACACATTAAAACGCCTTCTTCTCGGGCGCCATCTTGTCCAACAGACCTTGGATAAAGGAACACATTAAAACGCCTTCTTCTCGGGCGCCATCTTGTCCAACAGACCTTGGATAAAGGAACACATTAACACTTCAGCCTTCTTCTCGGGTGCCATCTTGTCCAACAGACCTTGGATAAAGGAACATGTTAAAACGCCAGCCTTCTTCTCGGGCACCATCTTGTCCAACAGACCTTGGATAAAGGAACACATTAACACTTCAGCCTTCTTCTCGGGTGCCATCTTGTCCAACAGACCTTGGATAAAGGAACACATTAACACTTCAGCCTTCTTCTCGGGTGCCATCTTGTCCAACAGACCTTGGATAAAGGAACACATTAAAACGCCAGCCTTCTTCTCGGGCACCATCTTGTCCAACAGACCAACTTAAACGAAGAGCAAATCCTTGATGTATCCCATTTCACTGATATAAACCCCCAGCAGTAATTACATGTTCCCATCTTGGTGATTATTTATTTGATTTGGTCTTTTTGTGTGTCTTTGATCCACGATAAGCTTCTATTAAGACACAGAGATGATCTCTTTTTACCAGATGAAAACACACAAACGATAAGATAAGACGTGAACTCAAGCCAACTGGTGATTTTTGAGGGTTTGCGTCCCAAAATGGTATCCTGTTCCCTATGGACCCTGGCCAAAAGTAGTGCACTGTGGAGGGGATAGGGTGTCCTTTGGGATGTCTTAGGAGGACATGTTGTAGCAGCAGCATCAAAAAGAGAGAGAACTAATCCTGCAGACATTTCGGGAAGCTGTTCAACTCGTGTGTGTGTGTGTGTGTGTGTGTGTGTGTGTGTGTGTGTGTGTGTGTGTGTGTGTGTGTGTGTGTGTGTGTGTGTGTGTGTGTGTGTGTGTGTGT
>NW_025748199.1:25000-30000 GCF_021184085.1 Oncorhynchus gorbuscha | reverse complement strand
CTGGTTATATACAGTATGATGTATGATTAGTTACTGGTTATATACAGTATGATGTATTATTTATCTCTATGTTACTGGTTATATACAGTATGATGTATTATTTATCTCTATAGTTACTGGTTATATACAGTATGATGTATTATTTATCTCTATAGTTACTGGTTATATACAGTATGATGTATTATTTATCTCTATAGTTACTGGTTATATACAGTATGATGTATTATTTATCTCTATAGTTACTGGTTATATACAGTATGATGTATTATTTATCTCTATGGTTACTGGTTATATACAGTATGATGTATTATTTATCTCTATGGTTACTGGTTATATACAGTATGATGTATTATTTATCTCTATGGTTACTGGTTATATACAGTATGATGTATTATTTATCTCTATGGTTACTGACTGTGTTCTGTCCGGTATGATGTATTATTTATCTCTATGGTTACTGGTTATATACAGTATGATGTATTATTAGTTACTGGTTATATACAGTATGATGTATGATTAGTTACTGGTTATATACAGTATGATGTATTATTTATCTCTATGGTTACTGGTTATATACAGTATGATGTATTATTTATCTCTATGGTTACTGGTTATATACAGTATGATCTATTATTTATCTCTATGGTTACTGGTTATATACAGTATGATGTATTATTTATCTCTATGGTTACTGGTTATATACAGTATGATGTATTATTTATCTCTATGGTTACTGGTTATATACAGTATGATGTATGATTAGTTACTGGTTATATACAGTATGATGTAATATTTATCTCTATGGTTACTGGTTATATACAGTATGATGTATTATTTATCTCTATGGTTACTGGTTATATACAGTATGATGTATTATTTATTCTATAGTTACTGGTTATATACAGTATGATGTTTGATTAGTTACTGGTTATATACAGTATGATCTATTATTTATCTCTATGGTTACTGGTTATATACAGTATGATGTATGATTAGTTACTGGTTATATACAGTATGATGTATTATTTATCTCTATGGTTACTGGTTATATACAGTATGATGTATTATTTATCTCTATGGTTACTGGTTATATACAGTATGATCATTTATTTATCTCTATAGTTACTGGTTATATACAGTATGATGTATTATTTATCTCTATGGTTACTGGTTATATACAGTATGATGTATTATTTATCTCTATGGTTACTGGTTATATACAGTATGATGTATTATTTATCTCTATAGTTACTGGTTATATACAGTATGATGTATTATTTATCTCTATGGTTACTGGTTATATACAGTATGATGTATTATTTATCTCTATGGTTACTGGTTATATACAGTATGATGTATGATTAGTTACTGGTTATATACAGTATGATGTAATATTTATCTCTATGGTTACTGGTTATATACAGTATGATGTATTATTTATCTCTATAGTTACTGGTTATATACAGTATGATGTATTATTTATCTCTATGGTTACTGGTTATATACAGTATGATGTATGATTAGTTACTGGTTATATCTCTATTATTTATCTCTATGGTTACTGGTTATATACAGTATGATGTATGATTAGTTACTGGTTATATACAGTATGATGTATTATTTATCTCTATGGTTACTGGTTATATACAGTATGATGTATGATTAGTTACTGGTTATATACAGTATGATGTATTTATTACTGGTTATATACAGTATGATGTATTATTTATCTCTATGGTTACTGGTTATATACAGTATGATGTATTATTTATCTCTATGGTTACTGGTTATATACAGTATGATCTATTATTTATTATGGTTACTGGTTATATACAGTATGATGTATTATTTATCTCTATAGTTACTGGTTATATACAGTATGATGTATTATTTATCTCTATAGTTACTGGTTATATACAGTATGATGTATTATTTATCTCTATGGTTACTGGTTATATACAGTATGATGTATTATTTATCTCTATGGTTACTGGTTATATACAGTATGATGTATTATTTATCTCTATGGTTACTGGTTATATACAGTATGATGTATTATTTATCTCTATGGTTACTGGTTATATACAGTATGATGTATGATTAGTTACTGGTTATATACAGTATGATGTAATATTTATCTCTATGGTTACTGGTTATATACAGTATGATGTATTATTTATCTCTATGGTTACTGGTTATATACAGTATGATGTATTATTTATCTCTATAGTTACTGGTTATATACAGTATGATGTATGATTAGTTACTGGTTATATACAGTATGATCTATTATTTATCTCTATGGTTACTGGTTATATACAGTATGATGTATGATTAGTTACTGGTTATATACAGTATGATGTATTATTTATCTCTATGGTTACTGGTTATATTTACAGTATTGTATTATTTATCTCTATGGTTACTGGTTATATACAGTATGATCATTTATTTATCTCTATAGTTACTGGTTATATACAGTATGATGTATTATTTATCTCTATGGTTACTGGTTATATACAGTATGATGTATTATTTATCACTGGTTATATACAGTATGATGTATTATTTATCTCTATGGTTACTGGTTATATACAGTATGATGTATTATTTATCTCTATAGTTACTGGTTATATACAGTATGATGTATTATTTATCTCTATAGTTACTGGTTATATACAGTATGATGTATTATTTATCTCTATGATGTTACTGGTTATATACAGTATGATGTATTTATTAGTTACTGGTTATATACAGTATGATGTATTATTTATCTCTATGGTTACTGGTTATATACAGTATGATGTATTTATCTCTATGGTTACTGGTTATATACAGTATGATGTATTATTTATCTCTATAGTTACTGGTTATATACAGTATGATGTATGATTAGTTACTGGTTATATACAGTATGATCTATTATTTATCTCTATGGTTACTGGTTATATACAGTATGATGTATTATTTATCTCTATGATTAGTTACTGGTTATATACAGTATGATGTATTATTTATCTCTATGGTTACTGGTTATATACAGTATGATGTATGATTTATCTCTATGTTACTGGTTATATACAGTATGATGTATTATTTATCTCTATGGTTACTGGTTATATACAGTATGATGTATTATTTATCTCTATGGTTACTGGTTATATACAGTATGATGTATTATTTATCTCTATGGTTACTGGTTATATACAGTATGATGTTTATTTATCTCTATGGTTACTGGTTATATACAGTATGATGTATTATTTATCTCTATGGTTACTGGTTATATACAGTATGATGTATTATTTATCTCTATGGTTACTGGTTATATACAGTATGATGTATTATTTATCTCTATGGTTACTGACTGTGTTCTGTCCGGTATGATGTATTATTTATCTCTATGGTTACTGGTTATATACAGTATGATGTATTATTAGTTACTGGTTATATACAGTATGATGTATGATTAGTTACTGGTTATATACAGTATGATCTATTATTTATCTCTATGGTTACTGGTTATATACAGTATGATGTATTATTTATCTCTATGGTTACTGGTTATATACAGTATGATGTATTATTTATCTCTATGGTTACTGGTTATATACAGTATGATGTATTATTTATCTCTATAGTTACTGGTTATATACAGTATGATGTATTATTTATCTCTATAGTTACTGGTTATATACAGTATGATGTATTATTTATCTCTATGGTTACTGGTTATATACAGTATGATGTATTATTTATCTCTATGGTTACTGGTTATATACAGTATGATGTATTATTTATCTCTATGGTTACTGGTTATATACAGTATGATGTATTATTTATCTCTATGGTTACTGGTTATATACAGTATGATGTATGATTAGTTACTGGTTATATACAGTATGATGTATTATTTATCTCTATGGTTACTGGTTATATACAGTATGATGTATTATTTATCTCTATGGTTACTGGTTATATACAGTATGATGTATTATTTATCTCTATAGTTACTGGTTATATACAGTATGATGTATGATTATTTATCTCTATTATTTATCTCTATGGTTACTGGTTATATACAGTATGATGTATGATTAGTTACTGGTTATATACAGTATGATGTATTATTTATCTCTATGGTTACTGGTTATATACAGTATGATGTATTATTTATCTCTATGGTTACTGGTTATATACAGTATGATGTATTATTTATCTCTATAGTTACTGGTTATATACAGTATGATGTATTATTTATCTCTATGGTTACTGGTTATATACAGTATGATGTATTATTTATCTCTATGGTTACTGGTTATATACAGTATGATGTATTATTTATCTCTATAGTTACTGGTTATATACAGTATGATGTATTATTTATCTCTATGGTTACTGGTTATATACAGTATGATGTATTATTTATCTCTATGGTTACTGGTTATATACAGTATGATGTATGATTAGTTACTGGTTATATACAGTATGATGTAAATTTATCTCTATGGTTACTGGTTATATACAGTATGATGTATTATTTATCTCTATGGTTACTGGTTATATACAGTATGATGTATTATTTATCTCTATAGTTACTGGTTATATACAGTATGATGTATGATTAGTTACTGGTTATATACAGTATGATGTATTATTTATCTCTATGGTTACTGGTTATATACAGTATGATGTATGATTAGTTACTGGTTATATACAGTATGATGTATTATTTATCTCTATGGTTACTGGTTATATACAGTATGATGTATTATTAGTTACTGGTTATATACAGTATGATGTATTATTTATCTCTATGGTTACTGGTTATATACAGTATGATGTATTATTTATCTCTATGGTTACTGGTTATATACAGTATGATGTATTATTTATCTCTATGGTTACTGGTTATATACAGTATGATGTATTATTTATCTCTATGGTTACTGGTTATATACAGTATGATGTATTATTTATCTCTATGGTTACTGGTT
>NW_025748199.1:17500-20000 GCF_021184085.1 Oncorhynchus gorbuscha | reverse complement strand
TGGGACAGAACCTCTGTAATGTTCCACTCTGCAGTGAGTTGGCAGGGATCTATTTGGGACAGAACCTCTGTAATGTTCCACTCTGCAGTGAGTTGGCAGGGATCCATTTGGGACAGAACCTCTGTAATGTTCCACTCTGCAGTGAGTTGGCAGGGATCCATTTGGGACGGGAACCTCTGTTCCACTCTGCAGTGAGTTGGTAGGGATCTATTTGGGACAGAACCTCTGTTCCACTCTGCAGTGAGTTGGCAGGGATCTATTTGGGACAGAACCTCTGTTCCACTCTGCAGTGAGTTGGTAGGGATCTATTTGGGACAGAACCTCTGTTCCACTCTGCAGTGAGTTGGCAGGGATCTATTTGGGACAGAACCTCTGTTCCACTCTGCAGTGAGTTGGTAGGGATCTATTTGGGACAGAACCTCTGTTCCACTCTGCAGTGAGTTGGTAGGAATCCATTTGGGACGGGAACCTCTGTAATGTTCCACTCTGCAGTGAGTTGGCAGGGATCTATTTGGGATGAGAACCTCTGTAATGTTCCACTCTGCAGTGAGTTGGCAGGGATCCATTTGGGACGGGAACCTCTGTAATGTTCCACTCTGCAGTGAGTTGGTAGGGATCTATTTGGGACGGAACCTCTGTTCCACTCTGCAGTGAGTTGGTAGGGATCTATTTGGGACAGAACCTCTGTAATGTTCCACTCTGCAGTGAGTTGGTAGGGATCTATTTGGGACAGAACCTCTGTAATGTTCCACTCTGCAGTGAGTTGGTAGGGATCTATTTGGGACAGAACCTCTGTAATGTTCCACTCTGCAGTGAGTTGGCAGGGATCTATTTGGGACAGAACCTCTGTTCCACTCTGCAGTGAGTTGGTAGGGATCTATTTGGGACAGAACCTCTGTAATGTTCCACTCTGCAGTGAGTTGGTAGGGATCTATTTGGGACGGAACCTCTGTTCCACTCTGCAGTGAGTTGGTAGGGATCTATTTGGGACAGAACCTCTGTAATGTTCCACTCTGCAGTGAGTTGGCAGGGATCTATTTGGGACGGGAACCTCTATTCCACTCTGCAGTGAGTTGGTAGGGATCCATTTGGGATGGGAACCTCTGTTCCACTCTGCAGTGAGTTGGCAGGGATCTATTTGGGACGGAACCTCTGCAGTGAGTTGGTAGGGATCCATTTGGGACGGAACCTCTGTAATGTTCGACTCTGTAGTGAGTTGGCAGGGATCTATTTGGGACAGAACCTCTGTAATGTTCCACTCTGCAGTGAGTTGGCAGGGATCTATTTGGGACAGAACCTCTGTAATGTTCCACTCTGCAGTGATTTGGTAGGGATCTATTTGGGACAGAACCTCTGTAATGTTCCACTCTGCAGTGAGTTGGTAGGGATCTATTTGGGACAGAACCTCTGTAATGTTCCACTCTGCAGTGAGTTGGCAGGGATCTATTTGGGACAGAACCTCTGTTCCACTCTGTAGTGAGTTGGTAGGGATCTATTTGGGACAGAACCTCTGTTCCACTCTGCAGTGAGTTGGTAGGTATCCATTTGGGATGAGAACCTCTGTAATGTTCCACTCTGCAGTGAGTTGGTAGGGATCCATTTGGGATGGGAACCTCTGTTCCACTCTGTAGTGAGTTGGCAGGGATATATTTGGGACGGGAACCTCTGTTCCACTCTGCAGTGAGTTGGTAACACGTTTTAATATGAGATGGAATGTCATTTCGACAGCGTACGATCAAAAAAACAAAACGTACTGAAAGACTCAATTCAGTTGGATGAATGTAGGGAAATGTACTGAAAGGGTTAGGGTTAGTTACTAAGGAGATGTACTGAAAGGGTTAGGGTTAGTTACTAAGGAGATGTACTGAAAGGGTTAGGGTTAGTTACTAAGGAGATGTACTAAAAGGGTTAGGGTTAGTTACTAAGGAGATGTACTGAAAGACTCAATTCAGTTGGATGAATGTAAGGAAATGTACTGAAAGGGTTTTGGGTTAGTTACTGAGTCTACCGCCTCGTCTTCACAGGAAGGAATGAGACAGAAACCAGGGGGTTTTGGGTTCGTTACTGAGTCTACCGCCTCGTCTTCACAGGAAGGAATGAGACAGAAACCAGGGGGTTTTGGGTTAGTTACTGAGTCTACCGCCTCGTCTTCACAGGAAGGAATGAGACAGAAACCAGGGGGTTTTGGGTTAGTTACTGAGTCTACCGCCTCGTCTTCACAGGAAGGAATGAGACAGAAACCAGGGGGTTTTGGGTTCGTTACTGAGTCTACCGCCTCGTCTTCACAGGAAGGAATGAGACAGAAACCAGGGGGTTTTGGGTTAGTTACTGAGTCTACCGCCTCGTCTTCACAGGAAGGAATGAGACAGAAACCAGGGGTTTTTGGGTTCGTTACTGAGTCTACCGCCTCGTCTTCACAGGAAGGAATGAGACAGAAACCAGGGGGTTTTGGGTTAGTTACTGAGTCTACCGCCTCGTCTTCACAGGAAGGAATGAGACA
>NW_025748199.1:2500-12500 GCF_021184085.1 Oncorhynchus gorbuscha | reverse complement strand
CTCCTCTCTTCTCTCTTCTCTCTCCTCTCTCCTTTCTTCCCTCTCCCCTCTCCCTTCCTCTCTCTTCTCTCTCCTCTCTCCTTTCCTCTCTCTTCTCTCTCCTCTCTCCTTTCCTCTCTCTCCTCTCTCCTCTCTCCTTTCTTCCCTCTCCCCTCTCCTTTCCTCTCTCTTCTCTCTCCTCTCTCCTTTCTTCTCACTCCTCTCTCCTTTCTTCTCTCTCCTCTCTCCTTTCTTCTCTCTCCTCTCTCTTCTCTCTCCTCTATTCTCTCACACACATCACTCTCTCTCTCTTTCTCGCCGTGTGAGGGAGAGGAGGGTAGAGTGTCTGTGTAATTAGCTGAGGTGGCACCTACCTCCCAGGGATTAATCAGGGGGACTAATGCAGTCATTGACCTTCCACCTGTGTCTCAAATGTCACCTCCTCCTTTAGAGCGCCTTCACCCGTTTCCTTCTAAAGGTTACGGGGATGTGATATCCTTCTCAACGTGCCTTCACCCGTTTCCTTCTAAAGGTTACGGGGATGTGATATCCTTCTCAACGTGCCTTCACCCGTTTCCTTCTAAAGGTTACGGGGATGCGATATCCTTCTCAACGTGCCTTCACCCGTTTCCTTCTAAAGGTTACGGGGATGTGATATCCTTCTCAACGTGCCTTCACCCGTTTCCTTCTAAAGGTTACGGGGATGTGATATCCTTCTCAACGTGCCTTCACGTGCTGCTGCCTGGCAGAGCGTGTGCTGCTCGACGGGGCCAGTATACAGCGTGTTGTATGGCCTGGCAGAGTGTGTGCTGCTCGACGGGGCCAGTCCACTGCGTGTTGATGGCATTGGTATGTACGTGTTCAGGCTGCGTTAGGCTAACGTAGCAGAAAGACATTCTCCTTCAGACAGAAATGGAGCATCTTTCCAAAAAGGTCTCAGTGCTCAGATGGGGGAGATATGGGGGATGGGGGGATGGGGGATGTGGGGATGGGGGATGTAGGGGATGGGGGGATATGGAGGATATGGGGGATGGGGACTGGGGATGGGGGGGGGATATGGGGGGGGGATGGGGACGGGGGGATGGGGGGGGATATGGGGGGATGGGGGATGTGGGGGGATGGGGGGGGGATATGGGGGATGGGGACGGGGGGGGGATGGGGACGGGGATGGGGGGATATGGGGGATGGGGGATGGGGGATGGGGGGGATATGGGGGATGGGGGATGGGGGGATGGTATAACAGATGAACAGCCATAATGATAACACTGGTATAACAGATGAACAGCCATAATGATAACACTGGTATAACAGATGAACAGCCATAATGATAACACTGGTATAACAGATGAAACACTGGTATAACATAATGATAACACTGGTATAACAGATGAACAGCCATAATGATAACACTGGTATAACAGATGAACAGCCATAATGATAACACTGGTATAACAGATGAACAGCCATAATGATAACACTGGTATAACAGATGAACAGCCATAATGATAACACTGGTATAACAGATGAACAGCCATAATGATAACACTGGTATAACAGATGAACAGCCATAATGATAACACTGGTATAACAGATGAACAGCCATAATGATAACACTGGTATAACAGATGAACAGCCATAATGATAACACTGGTATAACAGATGAACAGCCATAATGATAACACTGGTATAACAGATGAACAGCCATAATGATAACACTGGTATAACAGATGAACAGCCATAATGATAACACTGGTATAACAGATGAACAGCCATAATGATAACACTGGTATAACAGATGAACAGCCATAATGATAACACTGGTATAACAGATGAACAGCCATAATGATAACACTGGTATAACAGATGAACAGCCACTATAACAGATGATAACACTGGTATAACAGATGAACAGCCATAATGATAACACTGGTATAACAGATGAACAGCCATAATGATAACACTGGTATAACAGATGAACAGCCATAATGATAACACTGGTATAACAGATGAACAGCCATAATGATAACACTGGTATAACAGATGAACAGCCATAATGATAACACTGGTATAACAGATGAACAGCCATAATGATAACACTGGTAATGATAACAACTGGTATAACAGATGAACAGCCATAATGATAACACTGGTATAACAGATGAACAGCCATAATGATAACACTGGTATAACACTGGTGTGCCATAATGTAACACTGGTATAACAATGAACAGCCATAATGATAACACTGGTATAGAGCAGCCATAATGATAACACTGGTATAACAGATGAACAGCCATAATGATAACACTGGTATAACAGATGAACAGTTATGGTATTTAATTATAATGATAACACTGGTATAACAGATGAACACATAATGATAACACTGGTATAACAGATGAACAGCATAGCATAATGATAACACTGGTATAACAGATGAACAGCCATAATGATAACACTGGTATAACAGATGAACAGCCATAATGATAACACTGGTATAACAGATGAACAGCCATATGACAACACTGGTATAACAGATGAACAGCCATAATGAACACATAACAGATGAACAGCCATAATGATAACACATGACAACACAACAGCCATAATGATAACACTGGTATAACAGATGAACAGCCATAATGATAACACTGGTATACACAGATGAACAGCCATAATGATAACACTGGTATAACAGATGAACAGCCATAATGATAACACTGGTAAACATATGAACAGCCATAAGATAACACTGGTAGCAACAGATAACAGCCATAATGATAACACTGGTATAACAGATGAACAGCCATAATGATAACACTGGTGTGTTATTGTAATGACAAGAAATCTAAATTTGAGCACTTTCATTAATGCGCTTTTAATCTGCTATGGTTATATTTAATTAAATATATTCTAACAACAACACAGTATGGTAGCAACACATGACAACACAGCATAGCAGTAACATGACAACACAGCACGGCACCACATGACAACACAGCAGAGCAGCACCACATGACAACACAGACAACACATGACAACACAGCAACACATGACAACACAGCAACACAGCAACACATGACAACACAGCAACACATGACAACACAGCATGGCAGTAACACATGACAACACAGCATGGCAGTAACACATGACAACACAGCATGGTAGCAACATATGACAACACAGCATGGTAGCAACACATGACAACACAGCATGGTAGCAACACATGCCAACACAGCAAGGCAGTAACACATGACAACACAGCAACACATGACAACACATGGCAACACATGACAACACAGCAACACATGACAACACATGACAACACAGCATGGCAGTAACACATGACAACACAGGATGGTAGCAACATATGACAACACAGCAACACATGACAACACAGCATGGCAGTAACACATGACAACACAGCATGGCAGTAACACATGACAACACAGCATGGTAGCAACACATGACAACACAGCATGGTAGCAACACATGACAACACAGCACGGTAGCAACACATGACAACACAGCATAGCAGCAACACATGACAACACAGCAACACATGACAACAATACATGAGCAACACAGCAACACAGTAACACAACACATGACAACACAGCATGGTAGTAACACATGACAACACAGCATGGTAGTAACACATGACAACACAGCACAACATGAGCAACACATGATAACACAGTATGGTAGCAACACATGACAACACAGCATGGTAGCAACACATGACAACACAGCATGGTAGTAACACATGACAACACAGCACGGTAGCAACACATGACAACACAGCACGGTAGCAACACATGACAACACAGCATGGTAGTAACACATGACAACACAGCATGGTAGTAACACATGACAACACAGCACGGTAGCAACACATGACAACACAGCACGGTAGCAACACATGACAACACAGTATGGTAGCAACACATGACAACACAGCATGGTAGCAACACATGACAACACAGCATAGCAGCAACACATGACAACACAGCACGGTAGCAACACATGACAACACAGTATGGTAGCAACACATGACAACACAGCAACACATGACAACACAGCAACACATGACAACACATGACAACACAGCATGGTAGCAACATATGACAACACAGCATGGTAGCAACACATGACAACACAGCATGGTAGTAACACATGGCAACACATGACAACACAGCATGGTAGCAACACATGACAACACAGCAAGGCAGTAACACATGACAACACAGCACGGCAGCAACACATGACAACACAGCAACACATGACAACATAGCATTGCAGTAACACATGACAACACAGCAACACATGACAACACAGCAACACAGCAACACATGACAACACAGCAACACATGACAACACAGCATGGTAGTAACACATGACAACACAGCATGGTAGTAACACATGACAACACAGCATGGTAGTAACATATGACAACACAGCATGGCAGCAACACATGACAACACAGCATGGTAGCAACACATGACAACACAGCATGGTAATAACACATGACAACACAGCAACACATGACAACACAGCAACACATGACAACACAGCAACACAGCAACACATGACAACACAGCAACACATGACAACACAGCAACACATGACAACACAGCAACACATGACAACACAGCAACACATGACAACACAGCACGGTAGCAACACATGACAACACAGCATGGTAGTAACACATGACAACACAGCATGGTAGTAACACATGACAACACAGCAACACATGACAACACAGCATGGTAGCAACACATGACAACACAGCAACACATGACAACACAGCAACACATGACAACACAGCACGGTAGCAACACATGACAACACAGCAACACATGACAACACAGCATGGTAGCAACACATGACAACACAGCAACACATGACAACACAGCAACACATGACAACACATGACAACACAGCATGGTAGCAACACATGACAACACAGCACGGTAGTAACACATGACAACACAGCACGGTAGTAACACATGACAACACAGCATGGTAGTAACACATGACAACACAGCATGTTAGCAACACATGACAACAGCTGTATAGCCGTTTAGCCGTTTAAACGTTTAGCCGTCTAGCCGTTTAGCCGTTTAGCCGTTTAGCCGTTTAACCGTTTAGCCGTTTAACCGTTTAGCCGTTTAACCGTTTAACCGTTTAGCTGTTTAGGTATTAATCACACCTGTAGGGGAGAGGGGCATTCTTCTTACCCAACCACATGACTTGTTTTTGAGCTGTTCAGAACAAGGTTAAGGACAGAGATAGCTTGTTGGACACAAAAAGTTTTGTTGTAGAGCGTTTAACACAAAATCCGGGGAGGGGCCAGCTGAGTTTAAGACTGTATCATCTGCATATAAATGGATGACAGAGCTTCCTACTGCCTGAGATATGTTGTTGATGTAAATTGAGAGGAGCGTGGGGCCTAGGATTGAGCCTTGGGGTACACCCTTGGTGACAGGCAGTGGCTGAGACAGCAGATGTTCTGACTTTATACACTGCACTCTTTGAGAGAGGTAGTTAGCAAACCAGGCCAAAGACCCCCCTCAGAGACATCAAATACTCTTCAGCCGGCCTCAAAAGAACGGAATGTTCTACCGTATCAAAAGCGTTATCCAGAGTCAATAAACGAGGAGCACAAGCAACGTGTTATAGATATGTAGTCAAAGTAAATCGTTGTTGTTGTTGGTGTTGTTGTTGTTGTTGTTGCTCAAGTCTTTCCATTGGATGATCTCCGATTATAATATTAACAGGTGTGAAGTTGTTAAATTACCAATATTTGTCCCTCCCCACATCCGTCCTCCATGTGGAAGGTTCCCCCTCCCATTCGTCCTCCAGGTGGAAGGTCCCCCCCCGTCCTCCAGTCCCCATCCGTCCTCCAGGTGGAAGCCCCCCCCTCCCATTCGTCCTCCAGGTGGAAAGTCCCCCATTCGTCCTCCAGGTCCCATCTGTCCTCCAGGTGGAAGGTGACATGACTCTGATATCGCGCTGGGACGCTCCTTCATTCACGCCTTTGGCGAGACCTTGCAGATAACCCCTCGTCCCAATTAATCAAAACAACTCTTAATTAGCCTATTAACAAAGTAAGCTGGCTGCACATGCTGTGATCAGATCAGATGGACGGAACAGGAAAAATAGAGATGAGAAGAGGGAGAGGATAACAGAACGAGGAGAGGGGTTTGGAAGTTTGACAGTCACGGCTGTAAGCAGGGGAGGGAGGGAGGGAGGGAGGGAGGGGGAGGGAGGGAGGGAGAGGAGGGAGGGAGGGAGGAGAGGGAGGGAGGAGAGAGAGGAGAGAGAGGGAGGAGAGAGAGAGGGAGGAGAGAGAGAGAGAGAGAGAGAGAGAGAGAGAGAGAGAGAGAGAGAGAGAGAGAGAGAGAGAGAGAGAGAGAGAGAGAGAGAGAGAGAGAGAGAGAGAGAGAGAGAGAGAGAGAGGATAACAGAACAAGGTTAGTGGTTTGGAGGTTTGACAGTCACGGCTGTAAGCAGGGGAGGGAGAAAGGGAGAGAGGGAGAGAGAGAGAGAGCGCAATAATGAGAGTGATGGATAGAGTGTGAGAGACCGAGAAAGAAAGAGAGAAGGACAGAGAGAAAATGAACCAGAGGGATAAATAGATGAGAGAGGGAGAGAGCACTACACAATTCAAAAAAAGGTTTCCAAAATGGTTATTCGGCTGTCCCCAAAGGAAGACCCTTTTGGTTCCAGGTAGAACTCATTTGGTTCCAGGTAGAACTCTTTTGGTTCCAGGTGGAATTATTTTGGTTCCAGGTAGAAATATTTTGGTTCCAGGTGGATTTATTTTGGTTCCAGGTAGAACTCTTTTGGTTCCAGGTAGAACGCTTTTGGTTCCAGGTGGAGAAAGGTAGAACTCTTTGGTTCCAGGTGGATTTATTTTGGTTCCAGGTAGAACTCTTTTGGTTCCAGGTAGAACGCTTTTGGTTCCAGGTAGAACACTTTCGGTTCCAGGTAGAATGCTTTTGGGGTCCATGTAGAACCGTATGTGTAAAGTGTTCTACATGGAACTCAAAAGGGTTCTCTATGGAACCAAAGGGTGAGGACAGCCGAAGAACCCCTTTAGGTTGTGGACTGCAATTTGTTTTGAAGAGAGTAGATAGAGAAATTGATAGACTGGTAGTGAGAGACATTCCTCCTGCCCCTGGCCAGCTGAGAGGCCTCATCAGATTCCCAGCATGCTCTCTGCCCTGCGCCAGCGCCACAACTGGGTGGAGCGGCATGATCGCTCATTCACCAAGCAGATTAACTCCACACTGCAAATCTGTCTCTTCACGATGTCCTGTCTTCTCCCCTTCAGTAGCCGTGGGTCGGTCCTCTGTCTTTATGTAACAGCTGTGTGTGTGTGTGTGTGTGTGTGTGTGTGTGTGTGTGTGTGTGTGTGTGTGTGTGTGTGTGTGTGTGTGTGTGTGTGTGTGTGTGTGTGTGTGTGTGTGTGTGTGTGTGTGTGTGTGTGTGTGTGTGTGTGTGTGTGTGTGTGTGTGTGTGTGTGTGTGTGTGTGTGTGTGTGTGAGAGATCCCAGCGTCAAGCGGAGTATCTACTTCTGCTTGCAATTCCACACAGGGCCAAATATCATTCACCCCGTGGCCCACTTCAGGACATTCACGTCTGTCACGTGGCTCCTCGCTCTATAGCGTTGCTCATCACAGGCAGCATCACACAAACAGTATTACATTACAGTAAATATCAGTAGAAATAGTGTTGAAATGTCCTGAGGAAACACTTCTAGTCAAACTGTTATCTCCTCCAATCCTTACTGCTGGAATCCCCAAGCTGTTATCTCCTCCAATCCTCACTGCTGGAATCCCCAGGCTGTTATCTCCTCCAATCCTCGCTGCTGGAATCCCCAGGCTGTTATCTCCTCCAATCCTCGCTGCTGGAATCCCCAAACTGTTGTCTCCTCCAATCCTAGCTGCTGGAATCCCCATGCTGTTATCTCCTCCAATCCTAGCTGCTGGAATCCCCAAGCTGTTATCTCCTCCAATCCTCGCTGCTGGAATCCCCAAGCTGTTATCTCCTCCAATCCTAGCTGCTGGAATCCCCAAGCTGTTATCTCCTCCAATCCTAGCTGCTGGAATCCCCAAGCTGTTATCTCCTCCAATCCTAGCTGCTGGAATCCCCAAGCTGTTATCTCCTCCAATCCTCGCTGCTGGAATCCCCAAGCTGTTATCTCCTCCAATCCTCGCTGCTGGAATCCCCAAGCTGTTATCTCCTCCAATCCTCGCTGCTGGAATCCCCAAGCTGTTATCTCCTCCAATCCTCGCTGCTGGAATCCCCACCAATAAGGTCTGAACCAGAAGGGACCTATATCTCACTATCCTACCAATCACTCAACGAGGTTTAGGGAGAATCCAGAGTCTCTTCCGCCGTCGTTAAAGCTGATTTAAAGATTAGATTAAAAGTACGGCTCTTGGAAGGACCATTAAGGATTCTTAAGAGGGATTAAAGCGCTCGTACCAACTGTTATTCACAGTATTGTCTAAAGGTCTATATGGATTAAAACACTTTTACCAACTGTAGAAAACCACAGTCCTGATGTTGTCTTATTTTTAAATGTACTTTCTGAAATGGCTTTTGGTGCAGATGATAGATTATAGATTATAGAAGCTAGACCCTCCTCTTAGTGCGAGAGCACAACGTCTGTAACTACAGCCGGGTTGAAAATCCACAGTCCTGATATTGTCTTAAAAAAAAAAAAAAAAACTTCCTGAAATGGCTTTGTTACAGAAACTGTTGTCCCTCTTACAGATTGTCTGTCACCTCTGCAACGTTGCCCATCAAGCAGCCCTCAAACTCAACTCTGGACCCTCGAAAGCCCCCCCCCTCAAACTCAACTCTGGACCCTCGAAAGCCCCCCCCTCAAACTCAACTCTGGACCCTCGAAAGCCCCCACCCCTCAAACTCAACTCTGGACCCTCGAAAGCCCCCCCTCAAACTCAACTCTGGACCCTCGAAAGCCCCCTCAAACTCAACTCTGGACCCTCGAAAGCCCCCTCCTCAAACTCAACTCTGGACCCTCGAAAGCCCCCTCAAACTCAACTCTGGACCCTCGAAAGCACCCCCTCAAACTCAACTCTGGACCCTCGAAAGCCCCCCTCAAACTCAACTCTGGACCCTCTGGACCCCCTCAAACTCAACTCTGGACCCTCTGGACCCCCCTCAAACTCAACTCTGGACCCTCGAAAGCCCCCCCTCTCAAACTCAACTCTGGACCCTCGAAAGCCCCCCCTCAAACTCAACTCTGGACCCTTGAAAGCCCCCCTCAAACTCAACTCTGGACCTCGACCCCCTGTTCCACGGCTTGTTTTCAGTGTTCCCCTCTGAAACAGTGACTGGTTTAGACCTGGGACACCAACGTGTGTCGATCAGTGATTGGTTTAGACCTGGGACACCTGGGACACCAGTGTTCCCCTGTGTCGACAGTGACTGGTTTAGACCTGGGACACCAACGTGTGTCGATCAGTGACTGGTTTAGACCTGGGACACCAAGGTGTGTCGATCAGTGACTGGTTTAGACCTGGGACACCAACGTGTGTCGATCAGTGACTGGTTTAGACCTGGGACACCAACGTGTGTCGATCAGTGACTGGTTTAGACCTGGGACACCAACGTGTGTCGATCAGTGACTGGTTTAGACCTGGGACACCAACGTGTGTCGATCAGTGACTGGTTTAGACCTGGGACACCAACGTGTGTCGATCAGTGACTGGTTTAGACCTGGGACACCAACGTGTGTCGATCAGTGACTGGTTTAGACCTGGGACACCAACGTGTGTCGATCAGTGACTGGTTTAGACCTGGGACACCAACGTGTGTCGATCAGTGACTGGTTTAGACCTGGGACACCAACGTGTGTCGATCAGTGACTGGTTTAGACCTGGGACACCAACGTGTGTCGATCAGTGACTGGTTTAGACCTGGGACACCAAGGTGTGTCGGCAATGAATTAATCAAGAGAAGAGAAGAAAAGCAGGTTCC
>NW_025748198.1:0-39119 GCF_021184085.1 Oncorhynchus gorbuscha | reverse complement strand
TGTATATGTATGTATTGTATATGTATATGTATATGTATATGTATATATTGTATATGTATGTATTGTATATGTATATATTGTATATGTATATATTGTATATGTATATATTGTATATGTATGTATTGTATATGTATACATTGTATATGTATATATTGTATATGTATATATTGTATATGTATATGTATATATTGTATATGTATATGTATATATTGTATATGTATATGTATGTATATGTATGTATTGTATATGTATATATTGTATATATTGTATATGTATATATTGTATATGTATATATTGTATATGTATGTATTGTATATGTATATATTGTATATGTATATATTGTATATGTATATATTGTATATGTATATATTGTATATGTATATGTATATATGTGTATGTATGTATATATTGTATATGTATATATTGTATATGTATATATTGTATATGTATATATTGTATATATATGTATATGTATATGTATATATTGTATATGTATATATTGTATATGTATATATTGTATATGTATATTGTATTGTATATGCATATACATTGTATTGTATATGTATATATTGTATATGTATGTATGTTTGTATATGTATATATTGTATATATATATGTATTACTGTATACGTATTACATCATTGCATATGTACGTATCATACATGCATATGCATGTACTGTATACGTATTACTTGCATATGCATATACTGGTATGCATTATTACTGCATATGCATATACTGTATATGTACTGCATTGCATATGCATGCATTGTATGATGCATGTATCAGGTATATGTACGTAATTGTATATGCATATTACTGTATATGCATGTACTGTACATGCATGTATCATATACGTATACATTGCATATGCATATACTGTATATGCATATGCATATACTGTATTACGACATACTGTATACGCACATACTGTATATGCATATACTTGTATATGTACGTGCATTGTGGTATATGTATTACATTGTATATGTACATTGCATATGTATACATTGTATATGTATGCATGTATTTGCATATGTATGTATTGTATATGTATGCATTGTATATGCATATGCATTGTATACGTATATTGTATATGCATATTGTATTGCTGCATGTATCAGGACATGCTGCATTGTATATGTCATACATTGTATATGCATATACTGTAGATATGTATGCATTGTATATGCATGCATTGCATATGTATATATTGTATATGCATATACTTGTATATGTATGCATTGTATATTGTATGCATTGTATATGTATACTGTATGTATATATCATATATTACTGTATCATATATGCATGCATTGTATATGCATGCATTGTATATGCACACATTGTATATGCATATGCATGCATTGTACATGCATGTATTGTATATGTACATTGTATATGGTGCATGCATTGTATATGTATATATTGTATATGTATATATTGTATATGTATGTATTGTATATGTATGTATTGTATATGCATATATTGTATATGCATATGCATATTACTGTATATGTATATATTGTATACGTATTAGTTATTGTATATGTATATGTATATATTGTATATGTATATATTGTATATGTATATGTATGTATTTGTATATGTATATATTGTATATGTATATATTGTATATGTATGTATTTGTATATGTATATATTGTATATGTATATATTGTATATGTATATATTGTATATGTATGTATTGTGGGAAATTAAAAAGACCACAAACAAGACCACAACAATGTGTTACCTAAAAACGACTAAAATCCTCATAAATGACACTTAAAAGTAATGAAAAAATCAAAATAAAATAAAGTGTGAGCTAATTTACCTCATCGCTGGCATACTTATCGAATGGCGGATGGAGTAGCTGCTACTTTGTAAGCGTTGAAAAGGAGGGAGACAAAGAAGTGATTAGGAGCCGCTGGAGAAGAGGGTTATTAAGGCAACGAGGCAGGCCCAAAGCCAGGCCCACCACTGGAGCAGTCACACACACACAGGGTCACAGTAGGACTGCAGTCAAGTCAAGTCAGTGCAAAGAGGATACTGCCATCTGGTGGTCACTCAGGTTAATACATTTTTTACATTTATTTAACTAGGCAAGTCAGTTAAAAGAACAAATTCTTATTTACAATGGACGGACTACCCCGCCAAACCCGGACGACACTGGGCCAATTGGGACTTCATCACGGCGCCAGATGTGATACAGCCTGGATTCAACCAGGGACTGTAGTGACACTCTGGCACCGAGATGCAGTGCCCAGGCCACTCCGGTAATTAATCTTTCAAATATGCAGGGAATTAATTTATATGAACTGAACTCCTTAAATAATAAAGTAATTAATTAAATCATAACCCGAAGGAACTAGAAGCACAAGCATTTCGCTACACTCGCACTAACATCTGCTAACCATGTGTATGTGACAAATAAAAAATTGATTTGAAATGTATCTTCAATTTTTTTTTTAACTGAATGGTACCAGAGGATCGCTATGGGATTTACAATCCTATGGCTAGGAGGGTAAGAGTTAAATATTCAGAAACTGCTAAATAGTTCATTGTTACTCAGACTATCTGCACACTCACAAGACCATAAACTGAGCGGCCAGGTTTATTAGGTACACCCATCTAGCACTGGGTCGGACACCCCTTGCATCCAGCACAGCCTGAATTCTTCGGGGTATGGAAACATTGCTCAATTGGTATCAAGGACCCAACGCAGCCCACCAGCCTGTACACCACCAGCCTGTACACCACCAGCCTGTACCGCTGACACCAGGCAGATGGAGCCACGGACTCATGCTGCTTACACAAAATCTTGACTCTGCCATCAGCTTGACACAAAAGGAACTAGGATTCGTCAGACCAGGCAATATTTTCCACTCTTCTGTCCAGCGCTGGTGATGGCGTGTCCGACTAGACCTGCTTCTTCTTGATTGTAGATGATAGTAGATGGAACCAGGTGTGGTCGTCTGCATGTATTAGCCAATCCCGTGACAAGGACCGACCAGTTATGCGTTCGGAGATGCCGGTTCTGCACACCACTGTTGGAGGCTAGCTCTCCAGGAACAGGCTGGAGTTTAAACCTACAGGAGGCTAGCTCTCCAGGAACAGGGCTGGAGTGAAAACCTACAGGAGGCTAGCTCTCCAGGAACAGGGCTGAAGTTTAAACCTATAGGAGGCTAGCTCTCCAGGAACAGGGCTGTAGTGAAAACCTACAGGAGGCTAGCTCTCCAGGAACAGGGCTGAAGTTTAAACACATAGGAGGCTAGCTCTCCAGGAACAGGGCTGTAGTGAAAACCTACAGGAGGCTAGCTCTCCAGGAACAGGGCTGGAGGAAAACCTATAGGAGGCTAGCTCTCCAGGAACAGGGTTGGAGTGAAAACCTACAGGAGGCTAGCTCTCCAGGAACAGGGTTGAGTGAAAACCTACAGGAGGCTAGCTCTCCAGGAACAGGGTTGGAGTGAAAACCTACAGGAGGGTAGCTCTCTAGGAACAGGGTTGGAGTGAAACCTACAGGAGGCTAGCTCTCCAGGAACAGGGTTGGAGTGAAAACCTACAGGAGTACAGCTCTCCAGGAACAGGGTTGGAGTGAAACCTACAGGAGGCTAGCTCTCCAGGGAACAGGGTTGGAGTGAAAAACCTACAGGAGGCTAGCTCTCCAGGAACAGGGCTGGAGTGAAACCACAGGAGGCTAGCTCTCCAGGAACAGGGTTGGAGTGAAAACATACAGGAGGGGGGCTCTCCAGGAACAGGGTTGGAGTGAAAACCTACAGGAGGCTAGCTCTCCAGGAACAGGGTTGGAGTTTAAACCCCAGGAGGCTAGCTCTCCAGGAACAGGGTTGGAGTGAAAATCTACAGGAGGCTAGCTCTCCAGGAACAGGGTTGGAGTGAAAACCTACAGGAGGCTAGCTTCCAGGAACAGGGTTGGGAGGAAACTCACAGAGGCTTAGCTCTCCAGAAACAGGGCTGAGTGAAAACCTACAGGAGGCTAGCTCTCCAGGAACAGGGTTGGAGTGAAAACATACAGGAGGCTAGCTCTCCAGGAACAGGGTTGGAGTGAAAACCTACAGGAGGCTAGCTCTCCAGGAACAGGGTTGGAGTTTAAACCTATAGGAGGCTAGCTCTCCAGGAACAGGGTTGGAGTGAAAATCTACAGGAGGCTAGCTCTCCAGGAACAGGGTTGGAGTGAAACCATAGGAGGCTAGCTCTCCAGGAACAGGGTTGAGTGAAATCTACAGGAGGCTAGCTCTCCAGGAACAGGGTTGGAGAGTCCTGTCCTAGATACATGAGGAGGCTGGCCGTTACTGAGATACTGGAACCGGCACGCCTGGCCAGACAACCACTTTTAGCGTGTTATGGTCAAGGTAATTCGTTTAGCCCATTCTAAACTTTCAAATAGAACAGTAACTGAATGCTTCGATGCCTGTCTGCCTGCTTCATATATCCACAGCCACGTGACTCACTGTCTGTAGGGAGAGATCCATTTTTGTGAACGAGGGTGGTGTACCTAATAAACTGGCCACCAAGTGTGTAAACACACTCTGCTGCTACTCTGTTCTTTATTTTACTCTCATCATCTTATTATTATCTATCCTGATGCCTAGTCACTTTACCCTGTCTTCATGTACATATCTACCTCAAATACCTTATTATCTATCCTGATGTCTAGTCACTTTACCCTCCTTCATGTACATATCTACCTCAGATACCTTATTATTATCTATCCTGATGTCTAGTCACTTTACCCTCCTTCATGTACATATCTACCTCAAATACATGTAGCTTCATTCTTGTTTATTCTATTCCTCGTGTTACCATTATTCTTTTACTCTGCATCGTATGCGAAGGACTCCGTTAAGGAAGCATCTCACGGTTAAGTCTACACCTGTTGTATTCAGCATTTCACTGCAAAGTCTACACCTGTTGTATTCAGCATTTCACGGTTAAGTCTACACCTGTTGTATTCAGCATTTCACGTTAAGTCTACACCTGTTGTATTCAGCATCTCACGGTTAAATAAATAAATAAATAAAGACTATAGTTGTATTAAACAGTCAGGACCTCTCGGTAAGTGATCATAGTAAGTGATGGAAGTCTGTGAAGTGGATTGTTCCAGCAGCACAGAGTAGGTCTTACCCCTGGGAGTTAGAGAACGGCAGCGCCTGTAGACCAGACGCAGCAATAAAAAATAAAAAAGAGAAACAAAAAACACAGAATGAGGCGCAAGAAGCAACGAGCTGAGCAGAGCGAGACTATTTATTACACAAGGCAATGGCCCCAAATGGAATGGCACCCTCTTCCCTATATAGTGCACTACTTTAGACCAGAGCCCTATGGCACCCTGTTCACTACATAGTGCACTACTTTAGACCAGAGCCCCATGGCACCCTATTCTATATAGTGCACTACTTTAGACCAGAGCCCTATAGCACCCTATTCCCTATATAGTGCACTACTTTAGACCTAGAGCCCTATGGCACCCTATTCCCTATATAGTGCACTACTTTAGACCAGAGCCGTATGGCACCCTATTCCCTATATAGTGCACTACTTTAGACCAGAGCCCTATGGCACCCTATTCCCTATATAGTGCACTACTTTAGACCAGAGCCCTATGGCACCCTATTCCCTATATAGTAATTACTTTAGACCAGAGCCTATGGCACCCTATTCCCTATATAGTGCACTACTTTAGACCAGAGCCCTATGGCACCCTTATTCCCTATATAGTGCACTACTTTAGGACCAGAGCCCTATGGCACCCTATTCCTTATATAGTGCACTACTTTAGACCAGAGCCTATGGCACCCTATTCCCTATATAGTGCACTACTTTAGACCAGAGCCCTATGGCACCCTATTCCCTATATAGTGCACTACTTTAGACCAGAGCCCTATGGCAACCTATTCCCTATATAGTGCACTACTTTAGACCAGAGCCCTATGGCACCCTATTCCCTATATAGTGCACTACTTTAGACCAGAGCCCTATGGCACCCTATTCCCTATATAGTGCACTACTTTAGACCAGAGCCCTATGGCACTATTCCCTATATAGTGCACTACTTTAGACCAGAGCCCTATGGCACCCTATTCCCTATATAGTGCACTACTTTAGACCAGAGCCCTATGGCACCCTGTTCACTACATAGTGCACTACTTTAGACCAGAGCCCCATGGCACCCTATTCCCTATATAGTGCACTACTTTAGACCAGAGCCCTATGGCACCCTGTTCACTACATAGTGCACTACTTTAGACCAGAGCCCTATGGCACCCTATTCCCTATATAGTGCACTACTTTTAGACCAGAGCCCTATGGCACCCTGTTCACTACATAGTGCACTACTTTAGACCAGAGCCCTATGGCACCCTATTCCCTACATAGTGCAATTACTTTAGACCAGAGGCCTATGGCACCCTATTCCCTACATAGTGCACTACTTTAGACCAGAGGCCTATGGCACCCTATTCCCTACATAGTGCACTATTTTAGACCATAGGGCTATATAGGGGAAAAGTTGGCATTCGGGACACTAGCAGGTATTGAAATAATTTAAGAAGAAAACCTCATTGAAATGCACAAGTCAGCCATGTTTTTTTTTTATTAAATTTTTTCAAACCTGGTAGCAATGATGGTGATGGGGGACATGATAGATGGCATTGAACACCAGGTCCCATGTTCTGCAACCCTGCTGTAGGGAGTATACAGACCTATAGTCAGTCTGGTCTAATTCAACAACCCTGCTGTAGGGAGTATACAGACCTATAGTCTGGTCTAATTCAACAACCCTGCTGTAGGGAGTATACAGACCTATAGTCTGGTCTAATTCAACAACCCTGCTGTAGGGAGCATACAGACCTATAGTCTGGTCTAATTCAACAACCCTGCTGTAGGGAGCATACAGACCTATAATCTGGTCTAATTCAACAACCCTGCTGTAGGGAGTATACAGACCTATAGTCTGGTCTAATTCTACAACCCTGCTGTAGGGAGTATACAGACCTATAGTCAGTCTGGTCTAATTCAACAACCCTGCTGTAGGGAGTATACAGACCTATAGTCAGTCTGGTCTAATTCAACAACCCTGCTGTAGGGAGTATACAGACCTATAGTCTGGTCTAATTCAACAACCCTGCTGTAGGGAGGATACAGACCTATAGTCAGAGTAATGGATCTGTTGCAAGGCCAGAGTAATGGATCGGTTGCAAGGCCAGAGTAATGGATCTGTTGCAAGGCCAGAGTAATGGATCTGTTGCAAGGCCAGAGTAATGGATCGGTTGCAAGGCCAGAGTAATGGATCGGTTGCAAGGCCAGAGTAATGGATCGGTTGCAAGGCCAGAGTAATGGATCTGTTGCAAGGCCAGAGTAATGGATCGGTTGCAAGGCCAGAGTAATGGATCGGTTGCAAGGCCAGAGTAATGGATCTGTTGCAAGGCCAGAGTAATGGATCTGTTGCAAGGCCAGAGTAATGGATCTGTTGCAAGGCCAGAGTAATGGATCGGTTGCAATGCCAGAGTAATGGATCTGTTGCAAGGCCAGAGTAATGGATCTGTTGCAAGGCCAGAGTAATGGATCCAGGAACAGGGAAACAAGGAGAGGGTGATGACACACACGTCAACGTGGACTTGGACAACATTAATAATAATAGTAATAATAATAATAATGAATAGTTAATGTTAGTAGACATATTCTGAGATCTCGTAGACACTAAGTGATAATATGTTACGAGGGTGTTAGATGAATGGATGGATTATTTACAACAAATTATTAAAGTGTTGAATCAAACCACATGTTAAAAAAAGGCCTTCAGACATTTGGTTCGATTACAAGAGATCTATAACATGGCTGTAAAAAAGCATGGTCCTCCATGGCTAGTTGAAGTTGGAGCAACCAAGTGGAATTGACTGCAGACAAAGGCGGTTATTAGTCAAATCTGGGAGGGTGAGGGTGGGGGGGGGGTTAGTGTAAAATCTACAGTGTCTACTTCAGAAGTCTTCCAGGAGAGTAAACGCAGATAGTGTTTTCTACATCAGAGCTGCCAAACACTCCTCCTGGAAAACTACTGGCTAATCAAGGTCCCTGGGGGCCTCATTCATAAATGTTGCAGCTAATCAAGGCCCTGGGGGCCTCATTCATAAATGTTGCAGCTAATCAAGGCCCTGGGGGCCTCATTCATAAATGTTGCATACGCACAAAAAGTAGTCATTTATAAAATCGTAGCTTGACGTGAGCATGTGGGAAGAACATGTGCTTAGCCTCCCACAAACCTTTAGACCAGGAGCACGCAGTGTCTAGTGTTTGAATCATTACATTCCCAGAAAGCAACAGTAGGCTATAGTAGCCTTCCGCAGGAATATATGACAATATTTTACAATATAATACAATATTTTTTTATTATAAAAACCTAAATATAATAAAAATGCTATGATTTGCCGTTAATGAGAAGAGCAAAAATAATTTGAGTTAAAAAAAAAAAAAAAATCTTTACATTGTAAATTAATTAGGAATCAGCATCCGTTTCATTTCCATGATCATCGCAGAATAAATTCACCTTTTCTGACAGATGGTTTCATACCGGTGAAATATCCCATCTTAACTTATGCAGTAGTTTTTTATTTATTTAACTAGGCAAGTCAATTAAGAACAAATTCTTATTTTCAATGACGGCCTAGGAACAGTGGGTTAACTGCCTTTTTCAGGGGCAGAACGACAGATTTGTACCTTTTCAGCTCGGGGGTTTGAACTTGCAACCTTTTCGGTTACTAGTCCAACGCTCTAACCACTAGGCTACCCTGCCGCCTACACTCTAACCACTAGGCTGCCGCCTCTACACTCTAACCACTAGGCTGCCGCTCTACACTCTAACCACTAGGCTACCCTGCCGCCTCTACACTCTAACCACTAGGCTACCCTGCCGCCTCTACACTCTAACCACTAGGCTACCCTGCCGCCTCTACACTCTAACCACTAGGCTACCCTGCCGCCTCTACACTCTAACCACTAGGCTACCCTGCCGCCTCTACACTCTAACCACTAGGCTACCCTGCCGCCTCTACACTCTAACCACTAGGCTACCCTGCCGCCTCTACACTAACCACTAGGCTACCCTGCCGCCTCTACACTAACCACTAGGCTACCCTGCCGCCTCTACACTAACCACTAGGCTACCCCCTGCCGCCTACACTAACCACTAGGCTACCCTGCCGCCTCTACACTAACCACTAGGCTACCCTGCCGCTCTACACTAACCACTAGGCTACCCTGCCGCCTCTACACTAACCACTAGGCTACCCTGCCGCCTCTACACTAACCACTAGGCTACCCTGCCGCCTCTACACTAACCACTAGGCTACCCTGCCGCCTCTACTCTAACCACTAGGCTACCCTGCCGCCTCTACACTCTAACCACTAGGCTACCCTGCCGCCTCTACACTCTAACCACTAGGCTACCCTGTCGCCTCTACACTCTAACCACTAGTCTACCCTGTCGCCTCTACATTCTAACCACTAGGCTACCCTGCCGCCTCTACACTCTAACCACTAGGCTACCCTGCCGCCTCTACACTAACCACTAGGCTACCCTGCCGCCTCTACTCTAACCACTAGGCTACCCTGCCGCCTCTACACTCTAACCACTAGGCTACCCTGTCGCCTCTACACTCTAACCACTAGGCTACCCTGTCGCCTCTACACTCTAACCACTAGGCTACCCTGTCGCCTCTACACTCTAACCACTAGGCTACCCTGCCGCCTCTACACTCTAACCACTAGGCTACCCTGCCGCCTCTACACTCTAACCACTAGGCTACCCTGCCTCCTCTACACTCTAACCACTAGGCTACCCTGCCTCCTCTACACTCTAACCACTAGGCTACCCTGCCTCCTCTACACTCTAACCACTAGGCTACCTGCCGCCTCTACACTCTAACCACTAGGCTACCCTGTCGCCTCTACACTCTAACCACTAGGCTACCCTACCTCCTCTACACTCTAACCACTAGGCTACCTACCTCCTCTACACTCTAACCACTAGGCTACCCTGCCTCCTCTACACTCTAACCACTAGGCTACACCTCCAAAGACATTTAATCACGTCCACCATTGCCATTTCCTTTAGCTTGGGTCTTGGCCTAATTTCCATATTTACAAAGTACAAAAAAACCACACGATTGAGCAGATCGTAAAAAGGTGAATGATGGGCGTTTCCAGGCAGCGTGACAACGCTCGTTGACACACACGCAGTTTAACAACAGGTCTGACTCACTGTATATTATAAATCAATATTTGTGCACAGTCTTTTCATGAAAGGAAGCACGCAGATATTGAGTGTCAAATTGACCCAACGGTTCTAAAATGAGGCCCCAGGTGTGCAGCGGAATCAGGTGTTCTAGATTAGGGAGGCGGGACTAGCTCTCACCAGAAAGAGGGTTGTTGTGGCCTCACCAAATAAACGTATACAACCTAATGGAAAAGAGGACTGAGGTGACACCTCTAGGTTTTACAACTCCGTGCTTGTCCGAAACTGCTCTACAGAAAGGGATTGAGGGCGGCCATTTTGAGTCTTGGTCTGTACCTCATGTCTCCCAGTTTCCTGCTGAGGGCAGTTCCCATGGTGGAGAAGGCAGCTGTGGTCTTCTGTCCCGCCACAGACAGGGTCTCCTGTGTCTTCTTGTACCTGGCGGGAGAGGATAGATACACTAAATATACATATCATTAGAACATGATTGAAAAACAGGACTTAGTTTAGAATAGATTACGCCTCTGTCGCGAGCAGAAGGAAGATTATTTGCCACTAAGGGGTTAATAAGTCTGACAGACAAGAGCAGCAAAACAAGAATGCAGAAATACTGAGGAATTAGCAAGAGTTCCTATCTACCAACCCAGTAGGGTGAGGAGGACTACCAACCCAGTAGGGTGAGGAGGACTACCAACCCAGTAGGGTGAGGAGGACTACCAACCCAGTAGAGTGAGGAGGACTACCAACCCAGTAGAGTGAGGAGGACTACCAACCCAGTAGAGTGAGGAGGACTACCAACCCAGTAGAGTGAGGAGGACTACCAACCCAGTAGGGTGAGGAGGACTACCAACCCAGTAGGGTGAGGAGGACTACCAACCCAGTAGAGTGAGGACTACCAACCCAGTAGAGTGAGGACTACCAACCCAGTAGAGTGAGGAGCACTACCAACCCAGTAGGGTGAGGAGGACTACCAACCCAGTAGGGTGAGGAGGACTACCAACCCAGTAGGGTGAGGAGGACTACCAACCCAGTAGGGTGAGGAGGACTACCAACCCAGTAGGGTGAGGAGGACTACCAACCCAGTAGGGTGAGGAGGACTACCAACCCAGTAGGGTGAGGAGGTCTACCAACCCAGTAGGGTGAGGAGGTCTACCAACCCAGTAGGGTGAGGAGGACTACCAACCCAGTAGGGTGAGGAGGACTACCAACCCAGTAGGGTGAGGAGGACTACCAACCCAGTAGGGTGAGGAGGTCTACCAACCCAGTAGGGTGAGGAGGTCTACCAACCCAGTAGGGTGAGGAGGTCTACCAACCCAGTAGGGTGAGGAGGACTACCAACCCAGTAGGGTGAGGAGGACTACCAACCCAGTAGGGTGAGGAGGACTACCAACCCAGTAGGGTGAGGAGGTCTACCAACCCAGTAGGGTGAGGAGGACTACCAACCCAGTAGGGTGAGGAGGACTACCAACCCAGTAGGGTGAGGAGGACTACCAACCCAGTAGGGTGAGGAGGACTACCAACCCAGTAGGGTGAGGAGGTCTACCAACCCAGTAGGGTGAGGAGGTCTACCAACCCAGTAGGGTGAGGAGGACTACCAACCCAGTAGGGTGAGGAGGACTACCAACCCAGTAGGGTGAGGAGGTCTACCAACCCAGTAGGGTGAGGAGGACTACCAACCCAGTAGGGTGAGGAGCACTACCAACCCAGTAGGGTGAGGAGGACTACCAACCCAGTAGGGTGAGGAGGACTACCAACCCAGTAGGGTGAGGAGGACTACCAACCCAGTAGGGTGAGGAGGACTACCAACCCAGTAGGGTGAGGAGGACTACCAACCCAGTAGGGTGAGGAGGACTACCAACCCAGTAGGGTGAGGAGGACTACCAACCCAGTAGGGTGAGGAGGACTACCAACCCAGTAGAGTGAGGAGGACTACCAACCCAGTAGGGTGAAGAGGACTACCAACCCAGTAGGGTGAGGAGGACTACCAACCCAGTAGGGTGAGGAGGACTACCAACCCAGTAGAGTGAGGAGCACTACCAACCCAGTAGGGTGAGGAGCACTACCAACCCAGTAGGGTGAGGAGGACTACCAACCCAGTAGGGTGAGGAGGACTACCAACCCAGTAGAGTGAGGAGCACTACCAACCCAGTAGAGTGAGGAGGACTACCAACCCAGTAGGGTGAGGAGGACTACCAACCCAGTAGGGTGAGGAGGACTACCAACCCAGTAGGGTGAGGAGGACTACCAACCCAGTAGGGTGAGGAGGACTACCAACCCAGTAGGGTGAGGAGGACTACCAACCCAGTAGGGTGAGGAGGTCTACCAACCCAGTAGGGTGAGGAGGTCTACCAACCCAGTAGAGTGAGGAGGACTACCAACCCAGTAGGGTGAGGAGGTCTACCAATCCAGTAGGGTGAGGAGGTCTACCAACCCAGTAGGGTGAGGAGGACTACCAACCCAGTAGAGTGAGGAGGACTACCAACCCAGTAGGGTGAGGAGGTCTACCAACCCAGTAGGGTGAGGAGGTCTACCAACCCAGTAGGGTGAGGAGGTCTACCAACCCAGTAGGGTGAGGAGGTCTACCAACCCAGTAGGGTGAGGAGGTCTACCAACCCAGTAGGGTGAGGAGGTCTACCAACCCAGTAGGGTGAGGAGGTCTACCAACCCAGTAGGGTGAGGAGGACTACCAACCCAGTAGGGTGAGGAGGACTACCAACCCAGTAGGGTGAGGAGGACTACCAACCCAGTAGGGTGAGAAGGACTACCAACCCACAGTAGGGTGAGGAGGACTACCAACCCAGTAGGGTGAGGAGGACTACCAACCCAGTAGGGTGAGGAGGACTACCAACCCAGTAGGGTGAGGAGGACTACCAACCCAGTAGGGTGAGGAGGACTACCAACCCAGTAGGGTGAGGAGGACTACCAACCCAGTAGGGTGAGGAGGACTACCAACCCAGTAGAGTGAGGAGGACTACCAACCCAGTAGGGTGAGGAGGACTACCAACCCAGTAGGGTGAGGAGGACTACCAACCCAGTAGGGTGAGGAGGACTACCAACCCAGTAGAGTGAGGACTACCAACCCAGTAGGGTGAGGAGGACTACCAACCCAGTAGGGTGAGGAGGACTACCAACCCAGTAGAGTGAGGAGGACTACCAACCCACAGTAGGGTGAGGAGGACTACCAACCCAGTAGGGTGAGGAGGACTACCAACCCAGTAGGGTGAGGAGGACTACCAACCCAGTAGGGTGAGGAGGACTACCAACCCAGTAGGGTGAGGAGGACTACCAAACCCAGTAGGGTGAGGAGCACTACCAACCCAGTAGAGTGAGGAGGCCTACCAACCCAGTAGGGTGAGGAGGACTACCAACCCAGTAGGGTGAGGAGGACTACCAACCCAGTAGAGTGAGGAGGACTACCAACCCAGTAGGGTGAGGAGGACTACCAAACCCAGTAGGGTGAGGAGGACTACCAACCCAGTAGAGTGAGGAGGACTACCAACCCAGTAGAGTGAGGAGGACTACCAACCCAGTAGAGTGAGGAGGACTACCAACCCAGTAGAGTGAGGAGGACTACCAACCCAGTAGAGTGAGGAGGACTACCAATGCAGTAGAGTGAGGAGCACTACCAACCCAGTAGGGTGAGGAGGACTACCAACCCACAGTAGAGTGAGGAGGACTACCAACCCAGTAGGGTGAGGAGGACTATCAACCCAGTAGGGTGAAGAGGACTACCAACCCAGTAGGGTGAGGAGGACTACCAACCCACAGTAGAGTGAGGAGGACTACCAACCCAGTAGGGTGAGGAGGACTACCAACCCAGTAGAGTGAGGAGGACTACCAACCCAGTAGAGTGAGGAGGACTACCAACCCAGTAGAGTGAGGAGGACTACCAACCCAGTAGGGTGAGGAGGACTACCAACCCAGGAGGGTGAAGAGGACTACCAACCCAGTAGAGTGAGGAGGACTACCAACCCAGTAGGGTGAGGAGGACTACCAACCCAGTAGAGTGAGGAGGACTACCAACCCAGTAGGGTGAGGAGGACTACCAACCCAGTAGGGTGAGGAGGACTACCAACCCAGTAGGGTGAGGAGGACTACCAACCCAGTAGGGTGAGGAGGACTACCAACCCAGTAGGGTGAGGACTACCAACCCAGTAGGGTGAGGAGGACTACCAACCCAGTAGGGTGAGGAGGACTACCAACCCAGTAGGGTGAGGAGGACTACCAACCCAGTAGGGTGAGGAGGACTACCAACCCAGTAGAGTGAGGAGGACTACCAACCCAGTAGAGTGAGGAGGACTACCAACCCAGTAGAGTGAGGAGGACTACCAACCCACAGTAGAGTGAGGAGGACTACCAACCCAGTAGGGTGAGGAGGTCTACCAACCCAGTAGGGTGAGGAGGTCTACCAACCCAGTAGGGTGAGGAGGTCTACCAACCCAGTAGGGTGAGGAGGACTACCAACCCAGTAGGGTGAGGAGGACTACCAACCCAGTAGGGTGAGGAGGACTACCAACCCAGTAGGGTGAGGAGGACTACCAACCCAGTAGAGTGAGGAGGACTACCAACCCAGTAGAGTGAGGAGGACTACCAACCCAGTAGAGTGAGGAGCACTACCAACCCAGTAGAGTGAGGAGGACTACCAACCCAGTAGAGTGAGGAGGACTACCAACCCAGTAGAGTGAGGAGGACTACCAACCCAGTAGAGTGAGGAGGACTACCAACCCAGTAGGGTGAGGAGGACTACCAACCCAGGAGGGTGAGGAGGACTACCAACCCAGGAGGGTGAGGAGGACTACCAACCCAGTAGGGTGAGGAGGACTACCAACCCAGTAGGGTGAGGAGGACTACCAACCCAGTAGGGTGAGGAGGACTACCAACCCAGTAGGGTGAGGAGGAGTGTTAAGGAGAGCAGGTATTGCACAAAACAGCTTAAACTTATCCCTGATCTTTCAAACGAGGCATTTCAGGCTTATTTCAGATGTTTTAAACAGAAAATGTTTAATTATTATAATAATAATAATAATAATAATAATTGGGACAGAATAATTTAGACCCATTAGTATTGCAGTACCAACTTAAAGCAGAAAACTACCCAGACATCACTGTGCTTAAATCCCACACTGAGTCTTTATAGAACCATCCACCGACAGGCTTCTAAACAGAGACGTCCCACAACGGATCGGAACACATTCCTACCATAGTATTTTATAAGCCCACCACAGCCCTCTGAAAGGATGGCTGTTAGGCGTGTTGGACCACCCCTGTACAGGCCTCACACAAGCAGGTGATCAAAAGTTAAGTCACCCCTGATCGAGTAATCATGTCTTACTAGCCATCCGTTCAGTACACAAGTCTCTATGTCTAAGTCCTCTCATCTTTATCCCAGAAAATTGATTTCTATTCAGACTGACTGACCAATGCAAAAAATGGTATTGATGACTGTATGATAATACTGAGAAGACAGTTGGAGAAACTATGGCTCATCAATTAATGACATCTTGTTACACTTCGTACAGCGGGTCAGAGGTGATGACCAAGACAAATATAACCGTTGTTGTTGTTGTTGTTGTCCCACACAAGCTCACATGATTTAGGTGAAGGTGGTCATGTGCAGGGCCATCCAAATACCACCAGCCAAACAGAAGAGAGGCAGGAACAGTCAGAAGCCCCTCCCCCCTCCAATCAAACAGCAGGAACAGTCAAAAGCCCCTCCCCCCTTCAATCAAACAGCATGAACAGTCAGAAGCCCCTCCCTCTAAGACAAACAGCATGAACAGTCAGAAGCCCTCCCCTCCAATCAAACAGCATGAACAGTCAGAAGCCCCTCCCCCTCCGGGCAAACAGCATGAACAGACAGAAGCCCCTCCCCCCTCCGGGCAAACAGCATGAACAGTCAGAAGCCCCTCCCCCTCCAATCAAACAGCATGAACAGTCAGAAGCCCCCCTCCAATCAAACAGCATGAACAGTCAGAAGCCCCTCCCCCTCCAATCAAACAGCATGAACAGTCAGAAGCCCCTCCCCTCCGGGCAAACAGCATGAACAGTCAGAAGCCCCTCCCCCTCCAATCAAACAGCATGAACAGTCAGAAGCCCCTCCCCTCCAATCAAACAGCATGAACAGTCAGAAGCCCCTCCCCCCAATCAAACAGCATGAACAGTCAGAAGCCCCTCCCCCTTGCCGAAAACAAAATGCAACTCAGGCAAAATAAAATAGTTAGATTAGATCAACTCACGCTTCAGATCGGGCAATTTCATCCAAAGTTGCAGACGCTGTGAGATATCTACGGACAAACAGTAGGACAATGAAATGACTAACTGACTTCTTACAGAGGAAGGAAAGAGCAAGTTAGAGACTTTAAAAAGTTTACATAACTAGAACCCTTATACACACACACACACACACACACACACACACACACACACACACACACACACACACACACACACACACACACACACACACACACACACACACACACACACACACACACACACACACACACACACACACACACACACACACACACACACACACACACAAATATAACAGACAGTCCAAAAACTTGCCACAATACTTTGATTTGTTTGAATAGTGCATATACTGAACAATAGTAACCCTACGACAATGCATCAGTCTTTGGAAAGTTCCAGAAAGTGTCGAATACTGAATTTCTACGGTTTTATTACAGCTGGGTTTCTCTCAAAACTCGGTCCCTGGGGTCCCCCTCTGGGTGCACGTTCTGGGTTGTTGCCCCAGCGCTACACAGCTGATTCAAATAAACAACATCATCAAGCTTTTGATGATTTGAAAATCAGCTGTGTCGGCGCTGGGGGGCAATAAAGCAACCCAGGTGGGGCCACATGAGTTTTGTTAACCCTGCGTTAGAGGGTTAACATGTATCACTAGACACTTTAACTATGCCACTTTGTCTACACACTCATCTCATATGTATATACTGTACTCTACATCATCGACTGCATCCTTATGTAACACATGTATCACTAGCCACTTTAACTATGCCACTTTGTTTACTTTGTCTACACACTCATCTCATATGTATATACTGTACTCGATACCATCTACTGTATGCTGCTCTGTACCATCACTCATTCATATATCCTTATGTACATGTTCCTTAACCCCTTACACTGTGTATAAGACAGTAGTTTTGGAATTGTTAGCTAGATTACTTGTTGGTTATCACTGCATTGTCGGAACTAGAAGCACAAGCATTTCGCTACACTCGCATTAACATCTGCTAACCATGTGTATGTGACAAATAAAATTTGATTTGATTTGATTTGAGGACCCAACACAACACCTTCCTCAAGCTTGGACGTAGTTGGCAGTCACATCTGTGTATTTTTTAGTGATTTATTTTTATTTATTTTTAAAAACTCTTTGTAAATACTTTTCATAAACATAAAATGGACTAAATGTGTCAAGCATTAGAACCTATTGGATTAGTCCTTCGTTGAGCACAAACCATACACAGTGCCTGAACATCATTGTTAGTGTAATGTTAACATATATAGATGCCTGTCAGTACAGTCACCTGCATGGGAAAGGAGGATGAGGCTTTAGTTCTGCTGTCTACAATGGAAATTGTAGCTGTAGCTGTAGTCTGACTAAAACAATTTTTATTTTTAAATTGACTTTTTTTAATGCATCTGTAAAAACACTGATACACTGATGATTCTGTCTAGACCCAATTAAGAGATCTCCCACGCAACACACAGACAAACCAAATAAAATACCTGTCTTCTAGGGCCCAGGACCATACCAGTATGGCGAAACTCGTTAGTATCGTGACAAAGAAACAAAAACACGAAGCGGATTTCACTTGTTTAAGGACACAGCCTTAATGTTGGAAATAAAACACGAAGCGGATTTCACTTGTTTAAGGACAAAGCCCTAATGTTGGAAATAAAACACGAAGTGGATTTCACTTGTTTAAGGACAAAACCCTAATGTTGGAAATAAAACACGAAGTGGATTTCACTTGTTTAAGGACAAAACCCGAATGTTGGAAATAAAACACGAAGTGGATTTCACTTGTTTAAGGACAAAACCTAATGTTGGAAATAAAACACGAAGCGGATTTCACTTGTTTAAGGACAAAACCTAATGTTGGAAATAAAACACGAAGCGGATTTCACTTGTTTAAGGACAAAACCCTAATGTTGGAAATAAAACACGAAGCGGATTTCACTTGTTTAAGGACAAAACCCTAATGTTGGAAATAAAACACGAAGCGGATTTCACTTGTTTAAGGACAAAACCCTAATGTTGGAAATAAAACACGAAGCGGATTTCACTTGTTTAAGGACAAAACCCTAATGTTGGAAATAAAACACGAAGCGGATTTCACTTGTTTAAGGACAAAACCCTAATGTTGGAAATAAAACATTTATTTTCCAAGGTATAGAACACAATATTTTACATTCAGCAGGTCCTTCTGTAGCTCAGTTGGTAGAGCATGGCGCTTGTAACGCCAGGGTAGTGGGTTCGATCCCCGGGACCACCCATACGTAGAATGTATGCACACATGACTGTAAGTCGCTTTGGATAAAAGCGTCTGCTAAATGATATATATATATATATATATAAATGATATATATATATATATATATATATATATATATATATATTAAAAAGACCGAAAGAGTCGAGTCTGTTTCACGTTTTCATTTTTTGCCATGGATTATTCTTATTAGTTTTTGATACTAGCATCACAGCCATAGCGTCATCCCTACACAGGCACTCTCGTTCATTCTACATCCTCACTCCGAGCCACGCGACCGACGCCTCCCGAGCCACGCGACCGACGCCTCCCGAGCCACGCGACCGACGCCTCCCGAGCCACGCGACCGACGCCTCCCGAGCCACGCGACCGCGCCTCCCGAGCCACGCGACCCGACGCCTCCCGAGCCACGCGACCGCGCCTCGAGCCACGCGACCGACGCCTCCCGAGCCACGCGACCGACGCCTCCCGAGCCACGCGACCGACGCCTCCCGAGCCACGCGACCGACGCCTCCCGAGCCACGCGACCGACGCCTCCCGAGCCACGCGACCGACGCCTCCCGAGCCACGCGACCGACGCCTCCCGAGCCACGCGACCGCGCCTCCCGAGCCACGCGACCGACGCCTCGAGCCACGCGACCGACGCCTCCCGAGCCCACGCGACCGGCGTCTCCCGAGCCACGCGACCGGCGTCTCGAGCCACGCGACCGACGCCTCAGAGTCACGCGACCGACGTCTCAGAGCCACGCGACTGACGCCTCAGAGTCACGCGACTGACGCCTCAGAGCCACGCGACTGACGCCTCAGTCACGCGACTGACGCCTCAGAGTCACGCGACTGACGCCTCAGAGTCACGCGACTGACGCCTCAGTCACGCGACTGACGCCTCAGAGTCACGCGACTGACGCCTCAGAGCCACGCGACTGACGCCTCAGAGCCACGCGACTGACGCCTCAGAGCCACGCGACTGACGCCTCAGAGCCACGCGACTGACGCCACGCGACTGACGCCTCAAGAGTCATATGACTGATCAAGCAAGACAACCGTTTTTTGGGGACCAGCCCACCGCATTCTCTCCCTCCCTCACCCTGTCTTTCCCTCCTTCTCTCCCTCCCTCACCCTGTCTTACCCTCCTTCTCTCCCTCCCTCACCCTGTCTTTCCCTCCTCTCCCTCCCTCACCCTGTCTTTCCCTCCTTCTCTCCCTCTCGCTGCCCATGGTCGTTTATCAGTCCAGCTCTCTTTCAGTCTCTTTCGCATTCCAATCCTCCCCTCTCCTCTCCCACACAATCCTGTGGTGGGTCTGGGCTGTTTGTCTGGTGGAGAAACTCTGCTCTCTGTGTGTGTGTTATATTTATGCGCTGAAAGGACAGTGTAAGATTTGCTGACAAATAAGCAGCATGTCTTCATGTAGGCCTTCAGCCACCTCTTGACAACTTCATTTTCTGCAGCAACGGTGGATGTGGTAGTTTCACTACCTTAACACACAGATGCAGGATATAATGAAATGTATAGTGAGAGAGGGGGAAACCGTCGTTACCCCATGTATTCCAGTTACCCTCGTTTTAAGCGTGAAAAATCAACCAACAAACTAACAGAAGGGAGTTTTTATATATATATATATATTTTACCTTTATTTAACTAGGCAAGTCAGTTAAGAACATATTCTTATTTTCAATGAGGGCCTGGGAACAGTGGGTTAACTGCCTGTTCAGGGGCAGAACGACCGATTTGTACCTTGTCAGCTCGGGGGTTTGAACTCGCAACCTTCCGGTTACTAGTCCAACGCTCTAACCACTAGGCTATAAAATCTATACTTGGCTATATGGAAATAGCCACGCAAAAGCTTTTTCTCTCTCCAACATCCTCAATACATTATTATATTTGTAGCTATTTTAGCTAAAAAAAATACATGCAGTCGACTTGTGCAATACATTAGGAGAAAAAACCCCGGACAGAATTCTTTATTCCTCCGGTCCACATTATGGCAGTTTATCGTAGCTCCCCAGAACAGGGCGTTTGTTTGTAACTAGCACAACGGGAGAAAGTGGGAACATGGAAGTCCAGCTGTGTATTGACAGGGGGGTCGCGGTTTATATTGAAAGGCAGTGGGGGTTTTGTCACATTCGGCAAAAAACAGCTTCATTTGTGACACTATTTGGCTGCCAGTCACACAAGTAAATGAGATTACAATGAAAAAGCAAGTTTTATATATTTGTTTTAGCTAATATTATGCATGGACATCATATTTTTTTATGTTTATCATAGAAACAATGTCATCCCTAATCTGGCATTATTACCAAAAGTAGTCTGGCTACACTGAAAAACAGTAGCTCCACATCAGAGAGCTGTCTGCTGGTAGAATGATGGAGAACAGTAGCTCCACATCAGTCTGTCTGCTGATAGAATGATGGAGAACAGTAGCTCCACATCAGTCTGTCTGCTGATAGAATGATGGAGAACAGTAGCTCCACATCAGTCTGTCTGCTGATAGAATGATGGAGAACAGTAGCTCACATCAGTCTGTCTGCTGGTAGAATGATGGAGAACAGTAGCTCCACATCAGTCTGTCTGCTGATAGAATGATGGAGAACAGTAGCTCCACATCAGAGTGTTCTCTGCTGGTAGAATGATGGAGAACAGTAGCTCCACATCAGAGTGTTCTCTGCTGGTAGAATGATGGAGAACAGTAGCTCCACATCAGTCTGTCTGCTGGTAGAATGATGGAGAACAGTAGCTCCACATCAGTCTGTCTGCTGATAGAATGATGGAGAACAGTAGCTCCACATCAGAGTGCTGTCTGCTGATAGAATGATGGAGAACAGTAGCTCCACATCAGAGTGCTGTCTGCTGATAGAATGATGGAGAACAGTAGCTCCACATCAGAGTGCTGTCTGCTGATAGAATGATGGAGAACAGTAGCTCCACATCAGAGTGTTCTCTGCTGGTAGAATGATGGAGAACAGTAGCTCCACATCAGAGTGTTCTCTGCTGGTAGAATGATGGAGAACAGTAGCCCACATCAGAGTGTTCTCTGCTGATAGAATGATGGAGAACAGTAGCTCCACATCAGAGTGTTCTCTGCTGATAGAATGATGGAGAACAGTAGCTCCACATCAGAGTGTTCTCTGCTGGTAGAATGATGGAGAACAGTAGCTCCACATCAGAGTGTTCTCTGCTGGTAGAATGATGGAGAACAGTAGCTCCACATCAGAGTGTTCTCTGCTGGTAGAATGATGGAGAACAGTAGCTCCACATCAGAGTGTTCTCTGCTGGTAGAATGATGGAGAACAGTAGCTCCACATCAGAGTGTTCTCTGCTGGTAGAATGATGGAGAACAGTAGCTCCACATCAGAGTGTTCTCTGCTGGTAGAATGATGGAGAACAGTAGCTCCACATCAGAGTGTTCTCTGCTGGTAGAATGATGGAGAACAGTAGCTCCACATCAGAGTGTTCTCTGCTGGTAGAATGATGGAGAACAGTAACTCCACATCAGAGTGTTCTCTGCTGGTAGAATGATGGAGAACAGTAGCTCCACATCAGAGTGTTCTCTGCTGGTAGAATGATGGAGAACAGTAGCTCCACATCAGAGTGTTCTCTGCTGGTAGAATGATGGAGAACAGTAGCTCCACATCAGAGTGTTCTCTGCTGGTAGAATGATGGAGAACAGTAGCTCCACATCAGAGTGTTCTCTGCTGGTAGAATGATGGAGAACAGTAGCTCCACATCAGAGTGTTCTCTGCTGGTAGAATGATGGAGAACAGTAGCTCCACATCAGTGTTCTCTGCTGGTAGAATGATGGAGAACAGTAGCTCCACATCAGAGTGTTCTCTGCTGGTAGAATGATGGAGAACAGTAGCTCCACATCAGTGTTCTCTGCTGGTAGAATGATGGAGAACAGTAGCTCCACATCAGAGTGTTCTCTGCTGGTAGAATGATGGAGAACAGTAGCTCCACATCAGAGTGTTCTCTGCTGGTAGAATGATGGAGAACAGTAGCTCCACATCAGAGTGTTCTCTGCTGGTAGAATGATGGAGAACAGTAGCTCCACATCAGAGTGTTCTCTGCTGGTAGAATGATGGAGAACAATAGCTCCACATCAGAGTGTTCTCTGCTGGTAGAATGATGGAGAACAGTAGCTCCACATCAGAGTGTTCTCTGCTGGTAGAATGCCTTTTGGTGAATTCTCATCCGAGTGGAGAAGTGCAACCGAAGCACAAAATTAGTCTGATGCCAAGCAGAAATTACAATAAGCATTTTAAATCTACGTTTACAAAAACACAGCAAGATATTTCTATGCTGTTAAAAAAATAAAATGGAATTCTGTGTTAACTAGCAACTTAAACATAGGTGTCGTGTTACGTTGCTGAATTTAAAAAAAAAGGTGTCTGGGCATCAGTGTTAACTTGCTGCCGTGTCTGAGAAGTCAAAGTCCTTTGGATGAGTTATTTGTACAGCTGCCACCATCTCGATTTCTTTGCGTTTTTCTCTCCTCTCCCTTCTCGGCCTGTCCCCTCCCCCCCTCCCATTCTCAGAGTAGCGCAGGTAGGCCCGTTGCCCTAGCGACTCCAGACTCCACAAAGACAGTGTGTTCACATGCTGCTCCAGAGCCACTGCTGTTCTTCCTTCAGACAAGCGTGCTTCAAAATGTTGTTCATTTGCACAATGTCTCTCGTTCACATTCGCTTGTAAATGTCCAAACTCACCACAAATGACATTCGGTAACTCCGACCTATATATGTAGATGGGATTTCCTGTTTTTGCCATTTGTTTATTTTAGTTTGCGGTCGTTGGCATATTTATCTAGCAGCATTCATGTAAATTTGCCATTACTCGTGTTAAATTTTGTTTTTGCATTCTGATAATTAACACCCAGTGGGCATTTGAGTTGTTTTTGGCGCCCCCTCGTGTACTAAGCCAGTAATACCTTCAATACCAGGACGAGAGAAGGATGTTATGAACATCGGGAGAGCGACCAAACCTAGCTATAAAACTATCAGAGATATTAAGTTGTTGGTTCAGAGGAAGTGGGAATGAGGATGTCACCTTAAAGCAAGGTGACATCCTGGGTGTTAACAGGAAATACAGCGCAGGAAACAGGAAGTGATAGAAGAAGAGAGACAGAGAGTCATTGCCAGTTAGCCACCCATCCAAAAGGGAAAAGAGATGGATCTAGAGCTTGAGCTCCCTCAGTGGAGTACAACAAGCCATTTCCCCAGTCCCACACAGCAGGCTTTGAAGTTTCCCCAAGCAGAAGAGATCTAGTCTGACAGAAGGGACTATACGGGGTTAGTTGAGGATAGACAGCAACTATTTGGCAAACCAACAGTGGCACGTTAAAGCATGGCAGAGAGAAAGAGACAGAAAGACAGAGAGAGAAAGAGACAGAAAGACAGAGAGAGAAAGAGACAGAAAGAGACAGAAAGACAGAAAGAAAGAGACAGAAAGACAGAGAGAGAAAGACAGAAAGACAGAGAGAGAAAGACAGAAAGACAGAGAGAAAGACAGAAAGACAGAGAGACAAAGACAGAAAGACAGAGAGACAAAGAGAAAGAGAGAAAGAGACAGAAAGACAGAGACAGAAAGACAGACAGAGAAAGACAGAGAGAGAAAGACAGAGAGAGAAAGACAGAGAGAGAGAAAGACAGAGAGAGAAAGACAGAGAGAGAAAGACAGAGAGAAAGACAGAGAGAGAAAGACAGAGAGAGAAAAAGACAGAGACAGAAAGACAGAGAGAGAAAGAGAGAGAAAGACAGAGAGAGAAAGAGAGAGAAAGACAGAAAGACAGAGAGAGAAAGACAGAAAGACAGAGACAGAAAGACAGAGAGAGAAAGAGACAGAAAGACAGAGAGAGAAAGAGACAGAAAGACAGAGAGAGAAAGAGACAGAAAGACAGAGAGAAAAGAGACAGAAAGACAGAGAGAAAGAGACAGAAAGACAGAGAGAGAAAGAGACAGAAAGACAGAGAGAGAAAGAGACAGAAAGACAGAGAGAGAAAGAGACAGAAAGACAGAGAGAGAGAGAGAGAGAGAGAGAGAGAGAGAGAGAGAGAGAGAGAGAGAGAGAGAGAGAGAGAGAGAGAGACAGAGAGAGAGAGACAGAAAGACAGAGAGAGAAAGAGACAGAAAGACAGAGAGAGAAAGAGACAGAAAGACAGAGAAAGAGACAGAAAGACAGAGAGAGAGAGACAGAGAGAGAGAGACAGAAAGACAGAGAGAGAAAGAGACAGAAAGACAGAGAGAGAAAGAGACAGAAAGACAGAGAGAGAAAGAGACAGAAAGACAGAGAAAGAGACAGAAAGACAGAGAGAGAGAGACAGAGAGAGAGAGACAGAAAGAGAGAGAAAGAGACAGAAAGACAGAGAGAGAGAGAGAGAGAGAGAGAGAGAGAGAGAGAGAGAGAGAGAGAGGGACAGAGACAGAAAGACAGAGAGAGAAAGAAAGACAGAGAGAGAAAGAGACAGAAAGACAGAGAGAGAAAGAGAGAGAAAGACAGAGAGAAAGAGAGAGAAAGACAGAGAGAAAGAGAGAGAAAGAGAGAGAAAGAGAGAGAAAGAGACAGAAAGAGGAGAAAGACAGAGAGAAAGAGAGAGAAAGAGACAGAAAGAGAGAGAAAGACAGAAAGAGACAGAGACAGAAAGACAGAGAGAGAAAGACAGAAAGACAGAGACAGAAAGAGAGAGAAAGAGACAGAAAGACAGAGACAGAAAAAGAGAGAGAAAGACAGAAAGACAGAGACAGAAAGACAGAGAGAGAAAGAGACAGAAAGACAGAGAGAGAAAGAGACAGAAAGACAGAGAGAGAAAGAGAGAGAAAGACAGAGAGAAAGAGAGAGAAAGAGACAGAAAGACAGAGAGAGAAAGAGAGAGAAAGAGACAGAAAGAGACAGAAAGAGAAAGAGACAGAAAGAGAAAAAGAGAGAAAGAGAAAAGAGAAAGAGACAGAAAGAGACAGAAAGAGAAAAGAGAGAAAGAGACAGAAAGAGACAGAAAGAGAAAAGAGAGAAAGAGACAGAAAGAGACAGAAAGAGAAAAGAGAGAAAGAGACAGAAAGACAGAGAGAGAAAGAGAGAGAAAGAGACAGAAAGACAGAGACAGAAAGACAGAGAGAGAAAGAGACAGAAAGACAGAGAGAGAAAGAGACAGAAAGACAGAGAGAGAAAGAGACAGAAAGACAGAGACAGAAAGACAGAGAGAGAAAGAGACAGAAAGACAGAGAGAGAAAGAGACAGAAAGACAGAGAGAGAAAGAGACAGAAAGACAGAGAGAAAGAGACAGAAAGACAGAGAGAAAGAGACAGAAAGACAGAGAGAGAAAGAGACAGAAAGACAGAGAGAAAGAGACAGAAAGACAGAGAGAGAAAGAGGCAGAAAGACAGAGGGAGAGAGGCAGAAAGACAGAGAGGGAGAGAGGCAGAAAGACAGAGAGGGAGAGAGGCAGAAAGACAGAGAGAGAAAGAGACAGAAAGACAGAGAGAGAAAGAGACAGAAAGACAGAGAGAGAAAGAGACAGAAAGACAGAGAGAGAAAGAGACAGAAAGACAGAGAGAGAAAGAGACAGAAAGACAGAGAGAAAGAGACAGAAAGACAGAGAGAGAAAGAGACAGAAAGACAGAGAGAGAAAGAGACAGAAAGACAGAGAGAGAAAGAGACAGAAAGACAGAGAGAGAAAGAGACAGAAAGACAGAGAGAGAAAGAGACAGAAAGACAGAGAGAGAAAGAGACAGAAAGACAGAGAGAGAAAGAGACAGAAAGACAGAGAGAGAAAGAGACAGAAAGACAGAGAGAAAGAGACAGAAAGACAGAGAGAGAAAGAGACAGAAAGACAGAGAGAGAAAGAGACAGAAAGACAGAGAGAGAAAGAGACAGAAAGACAGAGAGAGAAAGAGACAGAAAGACAGAGAGAGAAAGAGACAGAAAGACAGAGAGAGAAAGAGACAGAAAGACAGAGAGAGAAAGAGACAGAAAGACAGAGAGAGAAAGAGACAGAAAGACAGAGAGAAAGAGACAGAAAGACAGAGAGAGAAAGAGACAGAAAGACAGAGAGAGAGACAGAAAGACAGAGAGAGAAAGAGACAGAAAGACAGAGAGAGAAAGAGACAGAAAGACAGAGAGAGAAAGAGACAGAAAGACAGAGAGAGAAAGAGACAGAAAGACAGAGAGAGAAAGAGACAGAAAGACAGAGAGAGAAAGAGACAGAAAGACAGAGAGAGAAAGAGACAGAAAGACAGAGAGAGAAAGAGACAGAAAGACAGAGAGAGAAAGAGACAGAAAGACAGAGAGAGAAAGAGACAGAAAGACAGAGAGAGAAAGAGACAGAAAGACAGAGAGAGAAAGAGACAGAAAGACAGAGAGAGAAAGAGACAGAAAGACAGAGAGGGAGAGAGGCAGAAAGACAGAGAGGGAGAGAGGCAGAAAGACAGAGAGAGAAAGAGACAGAAAGACAGAGAGAGAAAGAGACAGAAAGACAGAGAGAGAAAGAGACAGAAAGACAGAGACAGAAAGACAGAGAGAGAAAGAGACAGAAAGACAGAGAGAGAAAGAGACAGAAAGACAGAGAGAGAAAGAGACAGAAAGACAGAGAGAGAAAGAGACAGAAAGACAGAGAGAGAAAGAGACAGAAAGACAGAGAGAGAAAGAGACAGAAAGACAGAGAGAGAAAGAGGCAGAAAGACAGAGGGAGAGAGGCAGAAAGACAGAGAGGGAGAGAGGCAGAAAGACAGAGAGAGAAAGAGACAGAAAGACAGAGAGAGAAAGAGACAGAAAGACAGAGAGAGAAAGAGACAGAAAGACAGAGAGAGAAAGAGACAGAAAGACAGAGAGAGAAAGAGACAGAAAGACAGAGAGAGAAAGAGACAGAAAGACAGAGAGAGAAAGAGACAGAAAGAGAAAGAGACAGAAAGAGAAAAAGAGAGAAAGAGAAAAGAGAAAGAGACAGAAAGAGACAGAAAGAGAAAAGAGAGAAAGAGACAGAAAGAGACAGAAAGAGAAAAGAGAGAAAGAGAGAGAAAGAGACAGAAAGACAGAGACAGAAAGACAGAGAGAGAAAGAGACAGAAAGACAGAGAGAGAAAGAGACAGAAAGACAGAGAGAGAAAGAGACAGAAAGACAGAAAGACAGAGACAGAAAGAGACAGAGAGAGAAAGACAGAGAGAGAAAGAGACAGAAAGACAGAGAGAGAAAGAGACAGAAAGACAGAGAGAGAAAGAGACAGAAAGACAGAGAGAGAAAGAGACAGAAAGACAGAGAGAGAAAGAGACAGAAAGACAGAGAGAGAAAGAGACAGAAAGACAGAGAGAGAAAGAGGCAGAAAGACAGAGGGAGAGAGGCAGAAAGACAGAGAGGGAGAGAGGCAGAAAGACAGAGAGAGAAAGAGACAGAAAGACAGAGAGAGAAAGAGACAGAAAGACAGAGAGAGAAAGAGACAGAAAGACAGAGAGAGAAAGAGACAGAAAGACAGAGAGAGAAAGAGACAGAAAGACAGAGAGAGAAAGAGACAGAAAGACAGAGAGAGAAAGAGACAGAAAGACAGAGAGAGAAAGAGACAGAAAGACAGAGAGAGAAAGAGACAGAAAGACAGAGAGAGAAAGAGACAGAAAGACAGAGAGAGAAAGAGACAGAAAGACAGAGAGAGAAAGAGACAGAAAGACAGAGAGAGAAAGAGACAGAAAGACAGAGAGAGAAAGAGACAGAAAGACAGAGAGAGAAAGAGACAGAAAGACAGAGAGAGAAAGAGACAGAAAGACAGAGAGAGAAAGAGACAGAAAGACAGAGAGAGAAAGAGACAGAAAGACAGAGAGAGAAAGAGACAGAAAGACAGAGAGAGAAAGAGACAGAAAGACAGAGAGAAAGAGACAGAAAGACAGAGAGAGAAAGAGACAGAAAGACAGAGAGAGAAAGAGACAGAAAGACAGAGAGAGAAAGAGACAGAAAGACAGAGAGAGAGAGACAGAAAGACAGAGAGAGAAAGAGACAGAAAGACAGAGAGAGAAAGAGACAGAAAGACAGAGAGAGAAAGAGACAGAAAGACAGAGAGAGAAAGAGACAGAAAGACAGAGAGAGAAAGAGACAGAAAGACAGAGAGAGAAAGAGACAGAAAGACAGAGAGAGAAAAGAGACAGAAAGACAGAGAGAGAAAGAGACAGAAAGACAGAGAGAGAAAGAGACAGAAAGACAGAGAGAGAAAGAGACAGAAAGACAGAGAGAGAAAGAGACAGAAAGACAGAGAGAGAAAGAGACAGAAAGACAGAGAGAGAAAGAGACAGAAAGACAGAGAGAGAAAGAGACAGAAAGACAGAGAGAGAAAGAGACAGAAAGACAGAGAGAGAAAGAGACAGAAAGACAGAGAGAGAAAGAGACAGAAAGACAGAGAGAGAAAGAGACAGAAAGACAGAGAGAGAAAGAGACAGAAAGACAGAGAGGGAAAGAGAGGCAGAAAGACAGAGAGGGAGAGAGGCAGAAAGACAGAGAGAGAAAGAGACAGAAAGACAGAGAGAGAAAGAGACAGAAAGACAGAGAGAGAAAGAGACAGAAAGACAGAGAGAGAAAGAGACAGAAAGACAGAGAGAGAAAGAGACAGAAAGACAGAGAGAGAAAGAGACAGAAAGACAGAGAGAGAAAGAGACAGAAAGACAGAGAGAAAGAGACAGAAAGACAGAGAGAGAAAGAGACAGAAAGACAGAGAGAGAAAGAGACAGAAAGACAGAGAGAGAAAGAGACAGAAAGACAGAGAGAGAAAGAGACAGAAAGACAGAGAGAGAAAGAGACAGAAAGACAGAGAGAAAGAGACAGAAAGACAGAGAGAGAAAGAGACAGAAAGACAGAGAGAGAAAGAGACAGAAAGACAGAGAGAGAAAGAGACAGAAAGACAGAGAGAGAAAGAGACAGAAAGACAGAGAGAGAAAGAGACAGAAAGACAGAGAGAGAAAGAGACAGAAAGACAGAGAGAGAAAGAGACAGAAAGACAGAGAGAGAAAGAGACAGAAAGACAGAGAGAGAAAGAGACAGAAAGACAGAGAGAGAAAGAGACAGAAAGACAGAGAGAGAAAGAGACAGAAAGACAGAGAGAGAAAGAGACAGAAAGACAGAGAGAGAAAGAGACAGAAAGACAGAGAGAGAAAGAGACAGAAAGACAGAGAGAGAAAGAGACAGAAAGACAGAGAGAGAAAGAGACAGAAAGACAGAGAGAGAAAGAGACAGAAAGACAGAGAGAGAAAGAGACAGAAAGACAGAGAGAGAAAGAGACAGAAAGACAGAGAGAGAAAGAGACAGAAAGACAGAGAGAGAAAGAGACAGAAAGACAGAGAGAGAAAGAGACAGAAAGACAGAGAGAGAAAGAGACAGAAAGACAGAGAGAGAAAGAGACAGAAAGACAGAGGGAGAGAGGCCGAACTTAGTGGAATGTACCGATAGAAATGTCACGAGTAGAGCTGACGTGATTCTTTTATTCTACATGTCAGAAGTTTGTTTTGTTCTACATAATATATTTCTATCTGCAAAAGGTGAAACAATATCTGCCTACTGAACGTGGGAAAACTTCGTTACGACGACACCCAATGCACCGGGATAACTAGGAGACCCTGCATCTTTCTGCCAAGTTAAAACTAAACTATATTATAAAAAATAGAAACTTGCTTATATAAAACAGATGGTATCATGGGAATGTGAGTTCACACACACACGCAGGAGGCAGAGGAACCCACAAAAGGTCAAGTGTTATAGAATCAAGACCACAATGATACAGTAGCCAGGGTACACTGCAGACCCTGGTAGCCCACGGCAGGTGCTCTCAAATAGACATTGAGGGTGAGAGAGAGAGAGAGAGAGAGAGAGAGGTAAACTTTCTCATTCCACTCGCCAAGTTTCTCAGTGGTTCTGACATTGCTAGAGAACCGACGGGCTTAGAGATGTACAGGCCTGAACTGTGCCAGGCTGGCTGTCTGATTCACGCTACAGGAGATAGCGATGTAGTAGGGAGTTGTAGTTTTCAACAGGTCATTATTCTACATAGTTAATTAATAAATGTTCTGCACTAAACTACAATGACCATACTCTATTGTCTGGTCAAATTGTTTTAATTGTATTTTTATTTAAAAAAAAACACACCTGGGGGGAGACTGAGAGACAGAGAAAGACAGAGACAGAAAGAGAAACACATGATCTAAATTATTGATAGTTCAGCAGTCATAAAATCACACCTTAATTACTTTGAAAAACTACTAAAATAGTGAGCAGCAGCACTACAGAGATGAGATGACTTGGAACTAAAAAATATAAAGTAATCAAATAAAACTAAATGTAATATACACAATAACTGAAATATTTAAAGTGGATGACGGTTAGTAAGTGATCAACAGTAATGGACAGTCACTACCATCATGGGACTTTCAGTATTTGATTCTGTGTTAAAACATTCAATCCACATAATGCATTTAAAGTTGTTATTTTTTAAAAATAATTAATATATAAACAGTCAAACTGAACATTGAAAAAAAGCACTAAAATTGTTCAGCAATAACTTTCCAGATTGGCTCCAGAAACGTAGCCTGGCCAGCACGACAGTAGAAATCAGGCATTCAGTATGCAAGACACTTAAGTTTTGTCGTGCTGAGATATATCTGGCGAGTCCTCTGTTGGTAGAGCATGACGCTAGCAACGCTAAAAAGGTTGTGGGTTCAATTCCACATATACAAAAAAATATATATATATATATATTTTTTAATATTTATATCTGAGGAGGAGGAAGAGAATCCATTAACTAAGGCCTTAGTAATAAATATTTAAATTAGCTGATGTTTTTATCCAAAGATAACACAGTACAGTGAGTGCACACATTTAAAAAAATATATATATATATTTATTTTTTTGTATTAGTTTCTGAAACTTCAATCACTGATGCTGACTGATACACCTTCACTATTAACATAAAATAAAAAAATAAAAGGTTTTTGCTCCCTCTATTTTGACTTGGTAATATATGGTGTCATTGCAAGACTGAAAACAGGATTTAGAAGCCTCGATTTAAAATGGCTTCTTCACTCACATCTAAAAGATGCTACGATGATATGCTAGAATATAACTAGAAGCACAAGCATTTTTTTTCCGCTACACTCGCATTAACATCTGCTAACCATGTGTATATGTGACCAATAACGTTTTGATTTGAATCATGCTACTTATATAAAACGCAACGGGGCCGTTTGAACGTTGAACTTACAGCACGAGTCATCATAAACGGCAAAAGGAACATTTGAGTAGGGTCAGAGGTCGAAGTAGACGGACGTGATTGTAAAGCTCACGGATCACATCTGCCTCGATGTTCACTTCAGTGTACTAACAGCTGTGGACCCATACCCACAGGGCCACTCCGGTCTCTACTAAAAGCCCTGACCAGGCCAGAAGGATAGAACGGAACAGCAGAGAGCGTCTAGAACAATCGTTTGCCTGACGTTACTGCAAGCGATAACTTGATGTTATTTTAACAACCTAAGAAGAAGAATATTACAGATACATTTTTTTTTTTTAAATGTAAGGTCTCAATTTTTTTAAGGATCTTCTACTTACGCATTAGAGGTCTGGACATCCTGCCATCCCTTGGTGAGGTTCTGTTTGAGCTCGTTGGAGGGGGCTCAGCCCCAGCTTCCTCTCTTTAGCTCAGCAGAATGCTTCTCTTTGGCCAAGAGCACCTGTCTCAGGGTGCTGATCTCCTCCTCCACCTGACAGCAACACACCAGAGCGGTCAACCACTGGCTGGGCCAAACCTAGTTATGAACATTACCCTGGTCTGAAACAAAAAGATCCACTCAAATGTCCGTGGGACCGATTATTAGTAAATCAAACTCAGTCAAAAAGGGTTGTGATCAGATTAGAGAACAGGGACAATAAACAGACAGAACACGAGGCCTATATTGATTCCAGCCGACAGACACCGGCAGACAGAACCACACCTTGACGAGCTCAGAGCGGATCTCCTCAGCCTCTTCCTCTGTGAGCCCCGGGGGTAGCGTGTTGATGGAGGATACCCCCACGGCTCCGCACTCCACGGGGACATCAGTCCGAGGGTCTGCTCCTCCTGCAGTGCCCAGGCCCTTGTTGGGAGAGTTCAGGTTGATGTCTGGGTCGAGAGAGAGAGTGGGGGCAGGGGGGCATGCTGAGTTGAGAGAGAGAGAGAGAGAGAGTAGAAGGCCTTGAATTGATGTGTTAGTGTCATCTACAGTAATAATAATAATAAACTTTATTGATACAGCGCTTTTCAATACAAGTAACAAAAGTGCTTCACATCAAATAAAAGTGCTAACAAAAACAGGTAAACAAAAGGATAGCTAATTACAGACATACAAAGCATCTTCATAAAAAATAAATAAACAAAAAAGTGTCTCTTCAGCAACGATCAGCACTGATCTCCTCTGGCAGACCACTCCTACTAAGTCCAGGGGTCCTAAAGCCCCGCCTCCTTTCGCCGTCAACCTAAAGACCTTGGAATGGTCAACAGTGCCCTGCCAGAGAATCTCTGGCTGCATCCTGGCTCGTAGGGAGATTTGTGGACAAATGAAAAGAGGTTATTTGCCATCTGAGTTCCAGCACGTCGGGCTGCCAAATACAACCACCTTAGATTTTATATCATTGAGCTGAATTTTAAAAAATGTTTAAAATTACATTTAAAAAAAAACAATTTTAAATACAAAAATTTACAGACATTCAACATTTGGTTGTCAGCAAGACACTGGTGAAGGGTCACTGCGCTAGCTTGGTCACTGGGTCTTTGTCAATAGAGCTGTGTCTCATCTGCATAGCAGCGAAACTGAAAGCTGCGAATGATGTCACCAAGGGTGGAGGATATACATGGGGAGGGGGGGGGGGGGTTGGTCTCAGAATTGACCCGAGGGGACACCATAGTGAATAGGTGCCGGGGACGATACAGGAAACACCCATTCTCACTGAGAAACATCTGCCACGAACCAGTCGAGGGCAGCAGACTCCCACCCACCTCTCCAGCCAGTCAACAAGGATGCTATGATCCCGAGTATCAAACACAGAACTGAGATCCAAATGGACTAGGATAGATTCACCGTCTGCCAACAGAAGGTCATTACGGATTTTCAATGAAGTCGTTTTCGTGCTGTGAAGTGGACAGAAACCCGACTGGAGGTTTCCAAATAAGTTGTTCATACTCAAATTGCTTGAAAACAACTTTCTCCAAAATCTTATATATATATTTTTTTATATAGATAGATAGAGAAAGGTCTATAATTATTTAGTCAGGAGTGGTCTAGATAGGGCTTTATAAAATGAGAGGTTGGAACAGAGACAGAATGTTACTGGCCAACAGGGAACGATTTACAATAGACAGAATGTTAGGGCCAACAGGGACCTATTTACAATAGACAGAATGTTAGGGCCAACAGGGACCTATTTACAATAGACAGAATGTTAGGGCCAACAGGGACCTATTTACAATAGACAGAATGTTAGGGCCAACAGGGACCTATTTACAATAGACAGAATGTTAGGGCCAACAGGGACCTATTTACAATAGACAGAATGTTAGGGCCAACAGGGACCTATTTACAATAGACAGAATGTTAGGGCCAACAGGGACCTATTTACAATAGACAGAATGTTAGGGCCAACAGGGAACGATTTACAATAGACAGAATGTTAGGGCCAACAGGAGTCAAGTAGGGACCACATCCAAGAGGCAGGAGAAGGTCTTCATGTGAGGAAACATATCAAGGAGGGACTCGAAAGGATATTTGCTCCAATGTGCAAAAAGGAAGCCGCAAACTGTCACAAAGTAGTTGCCTCAAGCGCCTCCTGACCAGAAATGCTGGTAATGGAGCCAACTACTATCAGTTTTGGGATCTAATATTTTCTATATCTCCTGTAAAGAATCGTAAAAACTATTGGCAGAGATGGGGGATGCGAGCATGTCACTGTCATTTAGTCCAAGTTAACTTTATTTTTTAAAGAGCGAGTGTGGTCATTTAAAATAAAAATCAGGTACAGGCAGACAATGTATTATGGATATTCTAAAGTAATCTTGACATAGGTCATTAAAAACCATTCACCAAGTCATCTGTGTGAAGACAAGACTACAGAATCAGTGGGATGGAAAAACCATTTACTAACAGACAGATTTATTTTAATTATCTGAAAGAGGAGGCGGGGAAGAAAGCATTAAAAAACTGAGACATCAATAGTTTCCAAATTCTCCATATTCAGACACACAGGACAAGATTAAGAGTATGGTCACATGCACCAAATACAACAGGTGTAGACTGCAGTGAAATGCTTATCTTAAATCATTAAAGAGCAGCAGGAAAATAACAATAGCGTGGCTATATACAGGGTATTACGGTACAGAGTCAATGTGGAGGCTATATACAGGGTATTACGGTACAGAGTCAATGTGGAGGCTATATACAGGGTGTTACGGTACAGAGTCAATGTGGAGGCTATATACAGGGTATTACGGTAGAGTCAATGTGGAGGCTATATACAGGGTATTACGGTACAGAGTCAATGTGGAGGCTATATACAGGGTATTACGGTACAGAGTCAATGTGGAGGCTATATACAGGAGGTACCGGTACAGAGTCAATGTGGAGGCTATATACAGGAGGTACCGGTACAGAGTCAATGTGGAGGCTATATACAGGGTATTACGGTAGAGTCAATGTGGAGGCTATATACAGGGTATTACGGTACAGAGTCAATGTGGAGGCTATATACAGGGTATTACGGTACAGAGTCAATGTGGAGGCTATATACAGGAGGTACCGGTACAGAGTCAATGTGGAGGCTATATACAGGGTATTACGGTAGAGTCAATGTGGAGGCTATATACAGGGTATTACGGTACAGAGTCAATGTGGAGGCTATATACAGGGTATTACGGTACAGAGTCAATGTGGAGGCTATATACAGGAGGTACCGGTACAGAGTCAATGTGGAGGCTATATACAGGAGGTACCGGTACAGAGTCAATGTGGAGGCTATATACAGGGTATTACGGTAGAGTCAATGTGGAGGCTATATACAGGGTATTACGGTACAGAGTCAATGTGGAGGCTATATACAGGGTATTACGGTACAGAGTCAATGTGGAGGCTATATACAGGAGGTACCGGTACAGAGTCAATGTGGAGGCTATATACAGGGTGTTACAGTACAGAGTCAATGTGGAGGCTATATACAGGGTGTTATGGTACAGAGTCAATGTGGAGGCTATATACAGGGTGTTACAGTACAGAGTCAATGTGGAGGCTATATACAGGGTATTACGGTACAGAGTCAATGTGGAGGCTATATACAGGGTGTTACGGTACAGAGTCAATGTGGAGGCTATATACAGGGTGTTACGGTACAGAGTCAATGTGGAGGCTATATACAGGGTATTACGGTACAGAGTCAATGTGGAGGCTATATACAGGGTGTTACGGTACAGAGTCAATGTGGAGGCAATATACAGGAGGTACCGGTACAGAGTCAATGTGGAGGCTATATACAGGGTATTACGGTACAGAGTCAATGTGGAGGCTATATACAGGGTATTACGGTACAGAGTCAATGTGGAGGCTATATACAGGGTGTTACGGTACAGAGTCAATGTGGAGGCTATATACAGGGTATTACGGTACAGAGTCAATGTGGAGGCTATATACAGGGGTACGGTACAGAGTCAATGTGGAGGCTATATACAGGGGGTACCGGTACAGAGTCAATGTGGAGGCTATACAGGGGCACCGCACAGAGTCCATGTGGAGGCTATATACAGGGGGTCCGGTACAGAGTCAATGTGGAGCCTATATACAGGGGGTACCGGTACAGAGTCAATGTGGGAGGCTATATACAGGGGGTACCGGTACAGAGTCAATGTGGAGGCTATATACAGGGTATTACGGTACAGAGTCAATGTGGAGGCTATATACAGGGGTACCGGTACAGAGTCAATGTGGAGGCTATATGCAGGTACCGGTACAGAGTCAATGTGGAGGCTATATACAGGGTATTACGGTACAGAGTCAATGTGGAGGCTATATACAGGGGGTACCGGTACAGAGTCAATGTGGAGGCTATATACAGGGGGTGGTTTCATTTTATAGAACTAAAATCCTTGGGGTTTATGCCAAATCTCACACAACATGAAAGTATCAATGCCACTGTAAATCATTTAAATCATTGCCTACGTAGAGATCTTTAGATTTGGCAGGGTAGCCTCGTGGTTAGAGTGTAGAGGCGGCAGGGTAGCCCTGGTAGTTGGAGTGTGAGGCGGCAGAGGTGGCCTGATGGTTAGAGTGTAGAGGAGGCAGGGTAGCCTAGTGGTTAGAGTGTAGAGGCGGCAGGGTAGCCTAGTGGTTAGTGTGTAGAGGAGGCAGGGTAGCCTAGTGGTTAGAGTGTAGAGGAGGCAGGGTAGCCTAGTGGTTAGAGTGTAGAGGCGGCAGGTAGCCTAGTGGTTAGAGTGTAGAGGAGGCAGGGTAGCCTAGTGGTTAGAGTGTAGAGGCGGCAGGGTAGCCTAGTGGTTAGAGTGTAGAGGAGGTAGGTTAGCCTAGTGGTTAGAGTGTAGAGGAGGTAGGTTAGCCTAGTGGTTAGAGCGCTAGACTAGTTACCGAAAGGATGCAAGATCAAATCCCAGAGCTGACAAATCTGTTGTTCTGCCCCTGAACAAGGCAGTTAACCCACTGTTCCTAGGCCGTCATTGAAAATAAGAATTATTTATATTTTACAGACCCGGTATGTTTTTCATTTGTTATCTTGTTAGGTCCAACCCTTCAGCTCCATTCAACCCCTCCCATCTATCTCTCAACACCATCCAGTCCCTTCAGCTCCATTCAACCCCTCCCATCTGTCTCTCAACACCATCCAGTCCCTTCAGCTCCATTCAACCCCTCCCATCTATCTCTCAACACCATCCAGTCCCTTCAGCTCCATTCAACCCCTCCCATCTATCTCTCAACACCATCCAGTCCCTTCAGCTCCATTCAACCCCTCCCATCTGTCTCTCAACACCATCCAGTCCCTTCAGCTCCATTCAACCCCTCCCATCTGTCTCTCAACACCATCCAGTCCCTTCAGCTCCATTCAACCCCTCCCATCTATCTCTCAACACCATCCAGTCCCTTCAGCTCCATTCAACCCCTCCCATCTATCTCTCAACACCATCCAGTCCCTTCAGCTCCATTCAACCCCTCCCATCTATCTCTCAACACCATCCAGTCCCTTCAGCTCCATTCAACCCCTCCCATCTGTCTCTCAACACCATCCAGTCCCTTCAGCTCCATTCAACCCCTCCCATCTGTCTCTCAACACCATCCAGTCCCTTCAGCTCCATTCAACCCCTCCCATCTATCTCTCAACACCATCCAGTCCCTTCAGCTCCATTCAACCCCTCCCATCTGTCTCTCAACACCATCCAGTCCCTTCAGCTCCATTCAACCCCTCCCATCTGTCTCTCAACACCATCCAGTCCCTTCAGCTCCATTCAACCCCTCCCATCTATCTCTCAACACCATCCAGTCCCTTCAGCTCCATTCAACCCCTCCCATCTGTCTCTCAACACCATCCAGTCCCTTCAGCTCCATTCAACCCCTCCCATCTGTCTCTCAACACCATCCAGTCCCTTCAGCTCCATTCAACCCCTCCCATCTATCTCTCAACACCATCCAGTCCCTTCAGCTCCATTCAACCCCTCCCATCTATCTCTCAACACCATCCAGTCCCTTCAGCTCCATTCAACCCCTCCCATCTATCTCTCAACACCATCCAGTCCCTTCAGCTCCATTCAACCCCTCCCATCTATCTCCTAACAATATTGTCAGTCAAACAGTTTGCAATGTTGCTAGATATAATCCTGGAGCCCCTGTGGTCAGGGTGAAGCCCGTCTCTTTTAAAAATGTGCCACAGCAAATTGTTTTTTTTTTTAAGTGTCACAAAAGCAGACATTACTGTCGACACAACGTTTCTTCATTCGTTTAGGGCAACGAGGCGGTTGAAATGTTCCCGAAACTCTTCAATATCAAGGGAGGGGTGGGGCTCAGAGGTAATTCAAAATTTAATCAAATTGTATTGGTCACATACACATATTCAGCAGATGTTATTGCGGGTGTCGGGAAATGCTGGTGTTCCTGGCTCCAACAGTGCAGTAATATCTAACTAAATGCTGGTGTTCCTAGCTCCAACAGTGCAGTAATATCTAACTAAATGCTGGTGTTCCTAGCTCCAACAGTGCAGTAATATCTAACTAAATGCTGGTGTTCCTAGCTCCAACAGTGCAGTAATATCTAACTAAATGCTGGTGTTCCTGGCTCCAACAGTGCAGTAATATCTAACTAAATGCTGGTGTTCCTGGC